>NC_034178.2:13804133-14104133 GCF_002021735.2 Oncorhynchus kisutch | reverse complement strand
CTAGGTTTTATGGGTATTATGACACCTCCACTGTGGGGCTCTATTGGACCATTTTCCTGTCCTTGCTAAGCATTCAACATGTAAGGAGTACTTTTGGTGTCAGGAAAAATGTATTGAGTAAAATATACATCTTTAGGAATGACGTGAAGTAAAAGTTGTAAGAAATAGTAAGTACAGATACACCAAAAACGACTTAAGCGGTGTATTTTTTTTTTACACTACTGCTATTTACTGTCAGGCTTAATAGGCAAACATTTTAATTTCCCAAAATGCATAGGATATTGTATGGTTATCCTAGTCTTGCAATCGGTTAGTCCATTATCACCTTTACCCTGTCGTTCCTAGTAGGCTATAACGGATTGACTTCGCTCTCACTTCTCTGTGAGTTTGGTCTGTGTTCTAAACTGGCTGGGGTTTTCAGCTTGCTTTGACAAACACCCCTCCCCCAAGCTTTGGCGAAACAGGAACAACTCCTTTGAGAAAGAGAGAGAGAGAGAGAGAGAGAGAGAAAAAAAAAGCTGCACAAGTTTGGAACGTCTTGGAGAAGCCCTTGTTATCGCTTGGAGTATACTAGTCAGGAGCGGAGATTTATTCATGCAAAATCTGGAACTATTCTACTGCTCTGGTTTAATCGTGGAAAATTAACAGTTTAACCTCGTCTTTCGCGTAGGCCTAACCTCTTTTTATGAAAATGGTTTACTTTACTCGAGGATAATTATTGGTGCAAGTCTATTTGTGTATGGAATCATTTGTCCTCAACGAAGAAAGATGGGACTCGTGGAGCTCTGTATACATATGTGATATCGTGTTCAACAATGAAGGATATTGTGTCAGACACAATGGGTAAGGGAGGGTTTCCCTTTGCATCTAACGTTACTCTACCTAACCAAGCTATATATCTTTAAAAAAAATGTTTTATCCCATGCCCTTTCAGCTGTAAACATACTTGGCCTTGCTCCGTTGGGAAGTCAGACCCTTATTCTCTGAAGTTAACGTTACACCTTTAAACATGATTCAATTTGCTATTTCAATATATCGCTTCAAAGTTGTCCCTGGTGCTAGTTTTGTCCTATTAATTTGTGTAGATGGGTATTTGTCCATTGCAGCACACATGCTGCTGCTTTCTATTTTCGTAATGCATCGATTTGTGGGGGGTTACTTACTTTCCCCACTAATACTAATCAATTCTGACTTTCGGTTTCACATAGAAAGCTTAAATTACTGCACTTATCCAGGTCTACGCGTGTTGAAACCATTGCAAGGCAGTAAGCAACACATCCTGCAAATGTTGATCGTGATTCGCCGACTTGGCCTGAAGCTTTTTGTC
Source organism: Oncorhynchus kisutch (assembly GCF_002021735.2). NCBI lineage: Eukaryota > Metazoa > Chordata > Actinopteri > Salmoniformes > Salmonidae > Oncorhynchus > Oncorhynchus kisutch. The sequence goes on along the minus strand of NC_034178.2, from coordinate 14,102,806 downwards.
CCATTCTGTGACCAACCCGACGTTTTCCAGTGGAAGGCTTGAACAGCCGTGGTCGAATACGCTAAATCTATCGTTACCTTTCGTGTTGCAGTGGCTCATGGTTTTGATCCGCTTGTTATTAAAGGCGAGCGTGAAAGGAGATGGTTTGTAACTGTCTGGCCAACAAAAAAACAAAGCTACGAGAGGGTACACTAATTTTCCCATTCATGGTACCCGACTCAATATGGAATGGGACGTCTGCAACATATTCTGAAATGAATGTAGCCCACACTCTTTTGCATATGTAAACACTGGATTGGAGGTACTGGAAAATGTTGAATCATACGTTTTATATTCATAATAGGTGTTGTGTCAGTTAGTTGGAAACTTGCATCACCACCCCTTTGTAGTTATATAGATGGTATTTATGCTGTGTAACTAGCCCGTTTTGTTTCTTGAGCAAAGACTGTCTGTTTACTTGTTCTACCCATAGAGAATACTGCGTCATGTCCTGTGTCCACCTGGTTGTGGTTCCTGCTTGAATGGTAGGTTAGTTAGATAACCAAAGCCTTGGCCTATTCACTCGGCTCACGACTGTTTGGGCAGAATCAATATTTGCCAAAAAGGTTATTTTGGTGGTGTAGACTATTCATATAGAAGATGTGAATGATGCCATGGTCAGAAGAGCTGATGAAGCCGTATAACACTCATTTTGTCAGCATGGAAAATACATCGGCTGCAGTACAGCTAGAATCCTTAGTTGTTACATCCATTTTTGGACCTATAAATTCATGATATATACCCATTGATTCTTGAAGAATATAACTTATAAATGCCTCATGAGCTTAGATCAAGTGTTTTACCCCATCAGAACCCAAACTATTTTTTTTATGCCAATGTTTGTGACAATGACTTAAATGTAAACAAACACTGTATAGCCTCAACATGGTTAAAACTATCATTTTGATATCATGGTCAGGGTTTCATTCATATCTCTGTCTGAATTTGATAGTAGTAAAATTTCTCCAGGCCAATCTCAGCTTTTTACCAAAACAGGTGGGGTGCCTGCGTTGCCATTGTTTCAACTATGCATCCAAGGTTTAAGATTATAATTAAGGCCTTAAAGTTTATGCATACCAGGCTAGGGTAACGCTATTTCCAAATTGTCCTTTTGGATCAATTGGTATTTCATTCTAAGCTGTCCCATAGTTTTACTGCTGTGCAGTGGCTTAAACCTGGGCATCTAACCTAATGTCAAAGCTGACGTGCTGTGGATATGCAGTTAAACATGTAGGTTGTGTGCTATCTATTCCTTTTGCACTGTGGGTAGAATCTGCCATGTGGTTCCATTGCCTTTGTATATGTGATGGTTTTTATGTATTAGCTTGGTATATGTGGGATGTATCATGTACACATTATACACGTTTTCTATATATCTTTTCCATCTTAGATGTTAAATGTGTAATTGCTCAATTGCATGGCCTCTGTTGCAGCCAGAGAAAGAAGAAACACAATCTAAAATAAAAATCGAACAAAGATGTTCGATTTGGGACCGACTGTGTCTGCCTCTTCCTATTGTATTCCTATTTGAATTATTCCTCTCTAAGACATTGCCCTGAAACCTCTAAAAAGTCACACTGCTTTTCAAGCAGACATTGAATGTATCGATTGTGCCTTTTTTTTAAAGCGGCTTGATAAACTCATCAAAAAAAGAAGCGTCCTCTCACTGTCAACTGAGTTTATTTTCAGCAAACTTAACATGTGTAAATATTTGTATGAACATAAGATTGAACAACTGAGACAAACTGAACAAGTTCCACAGACATGTGACTAACAGAAATTGAATAATGTGTCCCTGAACAAAGGGGGGGGGGGGGGGTCAAAATCAAAAGTAACCGTCAGTATCTGGTGTATGCTTATTGCAGTACCAGCTGCAATAAGTACTACAGTGCATCTCCTCCTCATGGACTGCACCAGATTTGCCATTTCTTGCTGTGAGATGTTACCCCACTCTTCCACCAAGGCACCTGCAAGTTCCTGGACATTTCTGGGGGGAACCCTCCGATCCAACAGGTCCCAGACGTGCTCAATGGGATTGAGATCCGGGCTCTTCACTGGCCATGGCAGAACACTGACATTCCTGTCTTGCAGGAAATCACACACAGAACGATCAGTATGGCTGGTGGCATTGTCATGCTGGAGGGTCATGTCAGGATGAGCCTGCAGGAAGGGTACCACATGAGGGAGGAGGATGTCTTCCCTGTAACGCACAGCGTTGAGATTGCCTGCAATGACAACAGGCTCAGTCCGATGATGCTGTGACACACCGCCCCAGACCATAAAGGACCCTCCACCTCCAAATCAAACCCGCTCCAGAGTACAGGCCTTGGTGTCACGCTCATTCCATTGACGATAAATGCGAATCCGACCATCACCCCTGGTGCGACAAAACCGCAACTCGTCAGTGAAGAGCACTTTTTGCCAATCCTGTCTGGTCCAGCGACGGTGGGTTTGTGCCCATAGGCGACATTGTTGCCCGTGTTGTTTGGTGAGGACCTGCCTTATAACAGGCCTACAAGCCCTCAGTCCAGCCTTTCTCAGCCTATTGCGGAAAGTCTGAGCACTGATGGAGGGATTGTGCGTTCCTGGTGTAACTCGGGCAGTTGTTGTTACCATCCTGTACCTGTCCCGCAGGTGTGTAATGTTTGGATCGGTACATCCAAACATTACACGTGGTCTGCCACTGTCCGTCCTGTCTCCCTGTAGCGCTGTCTTAGGCATCTCACAGTACGGACATTGCAAGTTATTGCCCTGGCCACATCGTTCATGCAGATGAGCATGGACCCTGGGCATCTTTCTTTTGGTGTTTTTAGTAGAAAGGCCTATTTAGTGTTCTAAGTTTTCATAACTGTGACCTTAATTGCCTACCGTCTGTAAGCTGTTAGTGTCTTAACAACCGTTCCACAGGTACATGTTCATTAATTGTTCATGGTTCATTGAACAAGCATGGGAGACAGTGTTTAAACCCTTTACAATGAAGATCTGTGAAGCTATTTGGATTTTTATGAATTATCTTTGAAGGACAGGGTCCTGAAAAAGGGACGTTTCTGTTTTTGCTGATATAAAATACACAAAAGTGTATTTAGGTCTTTGGAGATCTGAGGCCTGTTTAGGAGGATGTAATGTCACGGAATGTTCGGAGAGAGAATGTATTGCGTAGAACAGAAATGATTGTCACTCAGATGGAATAGGGGATTGTGTCAACTGGATTTGTTCTATTTCCATCTGCGATATTCTGAGCGTTTTAAAGACCCTGAATACACCCCTGATGGTTGTCTTTTTTTCCACTCTCCAGGTTTGTGAATGGGCACTGTGATCTTCTGCTGAGAGGGAGTGCCGGGATTTGAGGCTCTGTGACAGTTGTGACTCCGGGCCGACGCTAAGCCAGTCAGCTTGCTTTATCTGCCAGACCAAGGTCAAAGGGCACGACAAAGGGAACCCAGGGATAGGCTCTCCTCATGAGGAGTAGCCGGGGTCTCTGAGACCTGGGGTCATTTTAAGGTAAGGAACATCACAAACTCACACACGCGTGTAGCTGCCATGTTACTTTGTCACTGTTGGTTTGGATTTTACAGGCATGTGATATGTGAAAATGTTTTTGTGCTTGTTGGCGAATGTGTCAATTATATTCAAGCATTAGGAAATGTTAGGGACAACACGTATTATGGACTACAATATGGTTAATCAAACGTGTTATAATTTTTGTATGACAATGTATTCACAGATATCGACTCTTCCCATATGACATCTGACAGCTTAAGAAATGTTTTTCTTTTTGTGCATGGGATCTAAGAGTCTAAACTTAAAGAACTCAAAGAGCAGTAACAGGGACATCTTGACGTGATAGTTTACTCCACAAATCTCAGATGTGGGGGGGGGGGGCGCATGGGTTCAGGCCCTGGGCAGAGGACAGGGCACCCTGTTTATGGAATGGTATGCTGTGTTGCAGGGCTTATCTCAGGCCCTGCCTACACACACACACACCATGTGTGACGCCAGGCTGGGCAGAGCTGAGGGCGGGCACATGCAAATGGCATGAAACAGCCCAGCATACCATCCTGTAATCACATTCCGTGACCTACACACCCACTAATGGCCTCAGATGTAGGAACACAGAGGCTGACAGACAGGAAATGGTGTGTGTGTGCGCGCGTATGTATTGGAGACTGTGAGGCGTGCGCTGTCTCCATGGCTGGGCGGTATAACATATTTTATGATATACCGGTATTGAAACAGGGACCGGTTTGGGTTTTTACTTTACCTTCTGTACCAGTATTTGAATGTTTTGGTTTGTTAAATGTGATACGCCATGTGTAATGTCAATTTTTATAGTTTACTTTGCTAGTCATTTCTCTCCGCAACACATACCTAGCCATGCCCCCCGTCACTCAAGGAGCGCATTTGATGTTCCTCAACCACGAGACACTTGCGTTCAGTCTGCATGGTCAATGCAGCACATGTAACAATGTTGATGATGACAATGCTGTTTTCACTTTGCTTCTTAATATAAATCCACTATCTTTCTATAATGACACTAAAGGTTTGTGTTTCTTACATCAGCAAACAGCTAGTTTGTCTTTTCTTAGCAAGTTGCCCTAAATCTTGTTAGCCGCAAATGCTAATAGCTAGCTAATAAATGTACTGAGTAAGAGCATACGTAGCTAGCTAATACCAGTGATGGTGTAGACTTAAATCTGCATGTTTGTGCAACAGTATCTTCTAAATCAAAGAGGAATATGCAAAGCAGGAATATGTTGGCTACATGATGTAGGTAAGAGAGAACATGCAATGTAGCCAAAGCTTATAAGGTCCCCTAGGAAACGTTTATCGACACTTTAGTTCCTACTGTCACAATAACCCCTCCCTGGCATTTTAATTTGTTGTCATCTCAAACAACACTGGATTCAAAGTTCCCACTATTATATTCTAACTATAGAATTAAAATAGTAATTCTATTTCCATGATTCCAACAGTTTTTTGCTCTTATTGGAAAGTCAAATTGCAATTGCAACATTTGGTTAAAAATAAGTCCTAGATGATTTGTCCATATCGTGCAACCCTACGTGGCAGTGTGGACATTTTCTCAATTGAGGAGTGGTGTAAAAATACTTTAAAGTACTATGTATGTTGTTGTTTTTTGTATCTGTACTTAACTATTTGTATTTTTGACTACTTTTACTTCACTACATTCTTAAAGAAAATACTGTACTTTTTACTCCGAGCATTTTCCCTGACACCTAAAAGTACTCGTTACATTTTTAATTCTTAGCAGGACAGGAAAATGGTCCAATTCACACACTTGTCAAGAGAACATCCCTGGTCATTTACTGCCTCTGATCTGGAGGACTCACTAAACACAAATGTTTTGTTTGTAAATTATGTCAGAGTGTGCCCCTGGCTATCTGTAAATACAAACAAAAAAAACTAGAAAATGGTGCCATCTGGCTTGCATAATGTATGGAATTTTAAATGATTTATACTTTTACTTTTTCGATACTTAAGTATATTTATAACCCAATACTTTTAGACTTTTACTCAAGTAGTATTTTACTGGTCGGCTGCGCGGTTTGGTGAGGGTAGGTAGCAACACATCTTCCACACTGATCCTCAACACTGGAGCTCCACAGGGGTGCGTGCTCAGTCCCCTCCTGTAACTCCCTGTTTACCCACGATTGCATGGTAAGGCATGACACCTACACCATCATTAAGTTTGCAGATGACACAACAGTGGTATGCCTGATCACCGACAAAAACGAGACAGCCTATAGGGAGGAGGTCAGAGACCTGGCCGGGGGGTGCCAGAATAAGAACCTATCCCTCAACGTAACCAAGACTAAGGAGATGATTGTGGACTACAGGAAAAGGAGGACCGAGCACGCCCCCATTCTCATCGAAGGGGCTGTAGTGGAGCAGGTTGAGAGCTTCCAAGTTCCTTGGTGTCCACATCAACAACAAACTAGAATGATCGAAATACACCAAGACAGTCATGAAGAGGGCACGACAAAGCCTATTCCCCCTCACGAAACTAAAAAGATTTGGCATGGGTCCTGAGATCCTCAAAAGGTTCTACAGCTGCAACATCGAGAGCATCCTGACTGGTTGCATCACTGCCTGGTATGGAAATTACTCGGCCTCTGACCGCAAGGCACTACAGAGGGTAGTGCATACGGCCCAGTACATCATTGGTGCTAAGCTGCCTGCCATCCAGGACCTCTATACCAGGCGGTATCAGAGGAAGGCCCTAAAAATTGTCAAAGACCCCAGCCACCCCAGTCATAGACTGCTCGCTCTACTACCGCATGGCAAGCGGTACCGGAGTGCCAAGTCTAGGACAAAAAGGCTTCTCAACAGTTTTTACCCCCAAGCTATAAGACTCCTGAACAGGTAATCAAATGGCTACCCAGACTATTTGCATTGTGTGCCCCCCCCCCCAACCCCTTATTTTACGCTGCTGCTACTCTGTTTATCATATATGCATAGTCACTTTAACCGTATCTACATGTACATACTACCTCAATCAGCCTGACTAACCGGTGTCTGTATGTAGCCTCGCTACTTTTATAGCCTCACTACTGTATATAGCCTGTCATTTTACTGTTTTATTTCTTTACTTACCTAACACCTTTTTTGCACTATTGGTTAGAGCCTGTAAGTAAGAATTTCACTGTAAGGTCTACACCTGTTGTATTCCGTGCACGTGACAAATAAACTTTGATTTGATTTCTTATATTGCAATGGGCAACTTTCATAAATTAGGTGCATTACCGCCACTGACCTCGTTCGTCTTTCAGTCACCCACGTGGGTATAACCAATGAGGAGATGGCACGTGGGTACCTGCTTCTATAAACCAATGAGATGGGAGGGGCAGGACTTGCAGCACGATCTGCATCATAAATAGAACTGACCTCGAGCGGTGTAGTCAGCCTGTAAGTGATTTCACCGAGTCTGTGTTACCACCCTAGGATCACTCACTACTCATAAAGTAAATGTAGAACTTGTATTACTGAAAAAATAAAAATACCATCAAATACTGTCCATTTAAAAAAATATATATATATATATTTTTTTAAATACGGTGATATAATATTTCGGCCATATCGCCCGGCCCTAGTCTAGTTATGTCCTTTAATTTGGACCAGTTACGTCCGGTTCGTCCAGTTACGTGGGTATGACATACTCCTGGCTCTACATATAGGGTAATGCTTCATTTTGGATTTCACTATTGTTGGTGATGTAAATTAGTGACACTAAAATGCTCACCAAATCCGTACTGGCTAAAATGTTTCTGTTAACATTGTCCTTCCTAGCACAGTTCTAGCGACTTTGGCTTGACTCAGGTGTGTGGATTAGGTATTGGAGGGTGTTCTGTTCTGGTTGATTGTGATTGGTGACATTCTGCACATACTGTTGATGATGGTGTTAGACTTTTGGGAGAGTCTGATGTGAGCGGTCCCTATGTTTTCATAAGAGTAGGCCATGTTGGGTCATGTTCATAGGGCACTGAACTGGAAATGTTTTCAAACATTTATCAATTGGATAAACCCAGATAGTACAACCCAGTATCAGTTGGTTTTCTACCATTTAAAGCCTAATGAACATGACCATGGTGAAGTGCTGTCTCTCCCCCCCACTCATGTGCAGTGTGTGGGTGTTGCTGCCCTTTCCACCAGTGCCCAACTGACCTGGCTGTGACCCAGCTACTCTCCCATAGTGCACTGGGCCATCTGTCACTGCCACAGCTGCCACATACTATGGCTCTAATAAATGGGCCTCCTTTTTAATCTGGTATGGTTGGTTACTATTCCTCAAAACCCCATTGGAGAAATGGAACGTTCTCTTTTTACTTCTCCCTCCTGCATAATGAGAATTCTTATCGCCTATCTCTCTCTGTCATGGTCTCTCTCGCTCTCTCTCCTCTCCCTGTGTAATCTGAAATTGTAGGGTTTCGCAGTGGTTCAGAGTTTGCCGGTACTGTCACATACCTGTAAATGAACTATCACAACCAGGAGGATCCTCCATCCTCGTTTAAATCTCTAGTTTGGGAACCTTTTGGCTTCCCGTTAGATTATAATGGAGATGGACAGAGCGTTGTGGATAAAACTTCAACAGTATATCGCCACTGCTCAACGAGAGTGGCTTATGTTGCTGCCAACACCTCAAACATGTTGACACTTAACATTTATGCCGAAATCACCCCAGTATTCCTACCACCGGAGCAAGATGGAAACAACACAACTTTGTCTCCCGTCTGTATTCGCGCTGCCCTTTGCAGCAGATTCGGACCTGGCCAAAGAAATTACAAGAGCGATAGGTGTTTTTTAGCTGCGCCCGTTCTCAGTGGTTGAGAATAGTACCTCGTGAAAGTGCTCAAGCCACATTACGAACTTCCCTCTCGCACCCATTTCAGCAACTGGGTAGTACCTGCTCTATATAAGCAAGCCAATTTTGTGTTGGGCGTGTCGGGCTTACTACAGATGGATGGACCTCCAGGGCTACAGAGAGCTACTTAACAGTGACAGCCCATCACATTAACACAATTGCTCAACTTTTTCTCTCTGTAAGAGAAATGTTATAGCATAGGCCTATACAATGCCCGAGCCATGTTTTTACATATTGACTTCACACGCATATTGCACTTTATTTTAGCGTTGTTTTTGATGAGTCTTTTCGGTGTTAACACTTAAGTAAATAAAAATGGACTGTAGTAACTGCAATATGTAGCGAACTGTTGGTTTGGTGAATTGTTGCACCCCTACTTTCTGTGATTGGCTAGTGACAACCCCTGAAAATGGAAACACTCTCTCTGATTGGCTGGTGGCCACTGAGTTTAGCTCAGTTCCTTGTAGTGGAATCTTTTCATTTCAGCTCATGATGCGAGTATGAAGGTTGCCAGGTCTCCTGATACCTTATCCCTCACTGAGTTGAAAAATGTAGGGTGCGCTGATTTGGAACGCTTTACTGGTGGGTGGGGGAGGGGTGCGTTTTGGCATCCTCCACTGAAAGAGGAGAACTCTGGGATTTCTCTCCTCCATTCCCCCCTTTCTATCCCAAATAATCCCTTCTGCTAACAAGGCACATTTTCCTTTTTCTTTTCACTCTGTAACCATAATATGGCTGGTTAAGCATTGGCAAGACATTGTAACCTTATGCTATATGAATGCACTGGCGAGGCTTTGCCAAGCGCAATGAGTTCTGGAGTGGCACTATATTGCCAATGGCTTCTCCCGATGCCAAGGCCAGGTTGTGTCACGGTGCCAGCGTGCCAAGAAGAGCTGATGCCTGCCAGGACATTAAATGGGCTGCTTTTTGAACTCTCTCTCACTGGCAAAGGATTCTGCTCCAGTTCCTGCGGCGTGCTTGTTCTAGCTAAACACAGTTTGATATGGGGGGGGGGGGCACAGGCTTTCATCACCCATAGATGAAATGCTCCTGGTGCTAGGATGTTATGATAGGAACACGAGCGCTGTTCAGCGGTATTGTAAGCACAACCTCTTGTCACCACTGTGAGTTGTCCGACTCTGTGTGTCTGTCGCGTCACTCGCGTCACCGACTGATGGTCTGACACCGTGTCCGCCCATGCGCCAACCATTTGGCTGCGTGTGCCTGTGCCCACGAACCCATTCCAAAAGGTGTGGCAGGGGGAAACAGACTGGCAGAGGAGAATGCCAGGGGCCGTAGATCAGCCTTGTGATAAATGAACAGGGCTTTTTAGACGAAGCTTGGCTTCTCTATGCGGTCCAGAGATTCTCTTTGACCTGTTTAAAAAAATATATATATTTCCTGCTCTGAAATTACAGAGCTGAACTTCCTGCACTACGAATACAGTAATGACATAACTGAAATTTCCACAACGACAACTGAAATTCCTGTTCGACGAGCTTATATTTGACCTTGTCACGGCTTATCATTGCAGTTGAAGGGAAGGATACAATGATTTCGTTAAATCATTGTTAGACCATGGAGAAAGAGCCCGGGTTGTGTAGATTAGTGAGTCACAAACTCGGTTCCACTGCTCCAAGTGGTAAATGCCGTACATACTTTTAACCGCTTAGCCGAGAACTTACCTGTTCAAGTAGTTCATGGCTTTATAGGCCTATTGAGTGAACAGTGTTATATGAGAACATGTACATGAGATTCACGCAGAACCATTGACCAGTTTCATGAAGTACCAATCAGGTGTTATTTGCTATTGACTGGTTGGTTGTTTAGCAACAACCGACGTGTGCGCAACTGGTGCAAAACAGACGGGGTTGGCAGAGCTTGTTGAAAACATGTAAATTATATTAAGTCTCCAATGTTTATTGAAAACTAACACATTTACACAATGAGCACTTGTCTCTCAAATACGTTGTTACAGTTGTTGGTTAGCTAGCTAGTGAATTTGAGCCATATTGGCATTGACATGAAATCAGTCAACACCTCCGAACAAGACACGTGACCCACATACAGTTGAAGTCGGAAGTTTACACCTAGGTTGGAGTCATTAACTAATTTTTCAACCACTCCACACATTTCTTGTTAACAAACTATAGTTTTGGCAAGTCGGTTATGACATCTACTTTGTGCATGACAAGTAATTTTTCCAACAATTGTTTACAGACAGATTATTTCACATATAATTCACTGTATCACAATTCCAGTGGGTCAGAAGTTTACATACACTAAGTTGATTGTGCCTTTTAAACAGCTTGGAAAATTCCAGAAAATGATATCATACCTTTTTAGAAGCTTCTGATTGGCTAATTGACATCATTTGAGTCTATTGGAGGTGTACCTGTGGATGTATTTCAAGGCCTACATTCAAACTCGGTGTCTCTTTGCTTGACATCATGGGAAATTCAAAAGAAAAAGATTGTAGACCTCCAAGTCTGGTTCATCCTTGGGAGCAATTTCCAAACGCCTGAAGATGCCACGTTCATCTGTACAAACAATAGTACGCAAGTATAAACACTATGGGACCACTCTGCCGTCGTACCGCTCAGGAAGGAGACACGCTCTGTCTCCTAGAGATGAACGTACTTTGGTGCAAAAAGTGCAAATGAATCCCAGAACAACAGCAAAGGACCATGTGAAGATGCTGGAGGAAACTGGTACAAAAGTATCTATATCCACAGTAAAACGAGTCCTATATCGACATACCCTGAAAGGCCGCTCAGCAAGGAAGAAGTCACTGCTCCAAAGCTGTCATAAAAAAGCAAGACTACGGTTTGGAACTGCACATGGGGACAAAGATCATACTTTTTGGAGAAATGTCCTCTGGTCTGATGAAACAAAAATAGAACTGTTTGGCTGTAAAGACCATCGTTATGTTTGGAGGAAAAAGGGGGATGCTTGCAAGCCGAAGAACACCATCCCAACCGTGAAGCACGGGGGTGGCAGCATCATGTTGTGGGAGTGCTTTGCTGCAGGAGGGACTGGTGCACTTCACAAAATAGATGGTTCCATGAGAAAGGAAAATTATGTGGATATATTGAAGCAACATCTCAAGACATCAGTCAGGATGTTAAAGCTTGGTCGCAAATGGGTCTTCCAAATGGACAATGACCCCAAGCATACAGTACTTCCAAAGTTGTGGCAAAATGGCTTATGGACAACAAAGTCAAGGTATTGGAGTGGCCTTCAAAGCCCTGACCTCAATCCTATAGAACATTTGTGGGCAGAACTGAAAAAGTGTGCGTGAGCAAGGAGGCCTACAAACCTGACTCAGTTACACCAGCTCTGTCAGGAGGAATGTGCCAGATTTCACCCAACGTCTTGTGGGAAGGTTGTGGAAGCTGCCAGAAACGTTTGACCCAAGTGAAACTATTTTATGCAATGCTATCAAATACTAATTGATTGTATGTTAACTTCTGACCCACTGGGAATGTGATGAAAGAAATAAAAGCTGAAATTAATTATTCTCTGTACTATTTTCTGACATTTCATTCTTAAAATAAAGTGGTGATCCTAACTGACCTAATACAGGGCATTTTTACTAGGATTAAATGTCAGGAATTGTGAAACACTTACACCTAAGCCAAATAACTTGAGTTTATGTAAACTTCTGACTTCAACTGTATAATGCCTCTATCACACAGACGCAAAACGGTACAAGGTATCATCTGGTTATGTGTGCAACAAAAGTTCAACATTTGTCAAGCCGCGTACCGTTTGATGCATTTGTTAAATAAATCCAATGTATGCGCCACACAGAACATACTACAACTGCCTCTGCAACGCAATGCTGCAAGACAAACGCAGTGTGCCATTAGAAATTAATGTACTGCAGGGAAATGTAGTCATGTAACATAAGAAAAGAAGGGAGCCCACATTGCATAGAATTTGTATACAGACCCATTGAGTGTGTGTTGAATTTTTTCCAACTTTATGCAATTCAAAATAAATGGATTAAATCTATCAAAATATTTTTTTTTCTAATTATTTTGTTGTGTTATGTCTGTCTCACTCTCTGTTTTACTCTATTGTTGTCTTTAATGTATTTTTTATTACTACCAAATAACTTACAAGTGCAATTATTTTGTAAATGCTGGTGTTAAATTCAATAAACAAAGTTTAAAAAAATATTGTTTTAAAGAAATGAATGTACTTCTGGTGTACCAACGTGCCCGCACTGTTGGTGTGACCGAGGCGGCAGTCTGGCGAAAAGTGCGCAGACGCAGGGCGAGCTATAAAAGAGGGGCGCAAACTGATCTTCTCCCGGTGTGATCACTAAATAATGGTGTATGTTCTCGTATCGAAATGACGACTGGGCACAGATGGCGTCCTACAAATAGAATATCAGAGTTGAGAGCGTGATAGCAGACGCTTCATCCAATATCAGGTGTGACAGCTGTGAGCAGCCAGCCACATCCCCCAAACCAGCCATTAGCCAATTTAGCCGCTTCTCTCCGTCCGTTCCTTCTGCGCGTGATGGGTTTTCTGTTACCTTTGTTTAATTATTGGAGTGGCTCAGAGCGCGAGCGAAGTGGGTACGTTTTATTTTCGACTGTAAGAACAAACAGACCAGTCTGACTAAACTTCGCTGTCACACAGCCTCTGAAAGCCACTGCCATAGACAGGGATGAAAACTTGTCACTTTAAAGGCGATTTATTTGCCCGTTTTGATCAAAATAGGTCATCCACGCGAAGAACGACAAAAAAAATTGTGGCAGAGGACTCCGACGCAGAGTTTATCACCCATAGAGCTAAAAAAAAGAAAAGAGACTCAAAACAAATCTCCCTGTGTGGTCACTGCCTTCTCTCTCTAAGTTAATGACAGCACATAATTCATCCCTACGTATTCTATTTGTAAGGACAGAGTTCAGAGCCTGATGTCAGAAATGTCATATCAGAATTAGTACTTCATCCGAAATCAGCTGTGACAGCTGTGAGCAGCCAGCTGCATCTCCTAACCAGCCATTAGCCTACTCAGCCACTTTTCTCCATCCATTCTTTCTGCGTATCTCCATCAGTTTAAAATGTTTATTTAACTGTGATGGCGAGCTGGGGTGTGCAGACAGTGGTGGGGCGTCTGTTACAATTGTTTAAATATTGGAACGGCTCACAGCGCGAGCGTTTCTTTTAATTTCGCCTGTAAGGACAAGCAGGCCGTTTTTATATAATTCAATTAACCATGTTGCAGACCGCTTTGATCTACTCACGGGCTGCAAGTGTTTAGTTTGAGTGCAAACAACCTTGTTTAGTCATGTTACCTGGATAGCTAGCTAACATGGTACCTTGGCTATGCACAAATTTGGATGGCACAGGAAAAACCGAGATGGCCTACCGAAAGAAATGATCCATATGTCTAATCAATGTGGTTCTAAGATAAATCTTAACAAAATTCAAAAAATTCTTGCCTAACTTTTGGGAGCTCTGTGTGTGTGTGTGTGGGGGGGGGAGATAAATAGAATGTGTGTGGGAGAATGGAGGAGTAAGTGAGGTGTGTGTGTGGGAGGGAGTGTGTGTGTAGACTGTGTAAAGTTGTCTGAAGAGTAGGCTAAAAATGGTTTCATATAGGCCAATATGAAAATGCAGATCATTATGCTTTGATATCCCGTACTACATTCCCCCTGCCCAATCACAGGTAGGCCTTTGGATATGAGCAAATCAGCTATTTTCAGCAGTAGCCTTTTCTATTATACAGTAAAAAGTGTGACGTTAAATTCAATGTGTTGTATTGAGTAGAGGTGTGACTATCAAGGAAAGGTTTTTGTGCAAAAACGTATAGAAAAAGGGAACATGTGTCCTGGGGGGGGACTTGGTATAGTGATACTTGGCCTGGTAGTATGAAGAAGAAGGAAAAATTATAAACAATGTATGCACTCACAACTGTAAGTTGCTCTGGATAAGAGTGTCTGCTAAATTAAAATGTCAAATGTATCGTTGGTATTGTGACAACCCCACTCTTAAAATAGACACATTTTGTTGCTGTTTACACAGATTTTCTGCGCACAAATTTTTGGTCTCCTTTTTTGGCCCTCACCAGTTTGCGTCAACGGCACAAACCGATCTGTGACCAGGCTAGTTCAGGCCTAAGTCGAGGTCAACTATTTGCCCCGTAATACAGAGTAGAGCTGGGACTACTCGTTAGTATCGTGGCAAGGAAACAAAACACATGGTTTTAACTTATTTTGGAAAACAGCCCTAATGTTGAAAACAAACATGTTGTCAACCAGAGTCACATTTGATTTATTTCCCAAGCTATAGCACGCTATTTGACATGCTGCGGGTTTTTAAAGGACCAAAGAGTTTGGATCTGCGTCGTGTTTATGTTTTTGCCATGGACAAAATACAGTGATACTGGTATCGTCACAGCCCCATGTCAGAGGGTGTTGCATAGGGTTAGGTCTACCACTGGATATGTTGGTAAAATGTTTGTGGGTCTGCTTGTCTGTTGAGGGGTATTTGTAGGGTTTTTGTTGGTAATAGGTTTAGTGGGGATGTGGGCTTTGGTTTGTCAGCAGCTTAATCTGTTTAGTGAGCTGTGTGTTTGTGTCTTTTGAGACTTCTGTCTTGTGTAGGGCTCGGACAGCAATCGGTTTACTGGTTTCGGCTTGAGTATCTCAGTAATGATACGTGTTTGTGTGTGTTGAGTCTGAGAGGGAGGCACATCTGCTGATCATGCTCCTCTCATTATGTATGAGCGATGCAGTGACACCCCTCCTCTCTGCCCCTACGCTCTGCCGCAGTCAAGCCGTAATGCAACCCCTGTGACTGGGATGCCTGATAGCCCTCTGCATTAATCTTTTCTATTTCCCCATCTGCTCATCAATGTTACTATTCTACCAATAAGGTCTCGCTCTCGCTCCTGAGATCAAATCCCAATGCCCAATTCACTCCTCATATACACAAGTCATTCAGTTTCTCTGGCTCTGTTTGAATACTGTTAGAGTGAATACAGACGAAACAGGAACGTCGGGCGCACGCAGTAGATCACCCGCTTGGTGTCGGCGGCCAGTGCTGACTCAACATGCCGGACCGTCAAGTGATGAATAGATAATAACGTCCGATGTTCTGTGGTTGGAGGCGATGGGACGGCCACCCGTTGCCCACTGCCGACACTCGTGTTGATCCGTCTTCCCTCTTCGGATGCTGCCTTTCTTCCTCCGTTCCTCCCCGTAGGTTTCATAGCTTACACCAATCCACTCGTGTCAGATCAGCCATCACTTCAAGGAAGGATGTATTTACACACAGCCTTCTTCTTTACGTAAAATGGTATTTCTTACCTGCACGCTAGGAAACGTTTGGCTATGGCTTTGGTATAGATTTCTGTGATCGTCTTGCTGGTTTGTGGGCCTTTTTGTTCAGTCGGCGCTGGTGGTAGATCATCTTAGAACCATGATTGGCTGCAGATATTGTGACCTATTAGCTGTGTGATGAGCTGACCCCGGCAGTGTTGGGGCCAATCAGGATGTCTTAACCCAGAAGCAGGGACAGCAGACCTGGGTCAAATACTTTCATACTTGAGCTGTGCTTAATGAAGTGTGCCTGCCTGGGTGCACTGTTGTTTTCATGTTGGTTTCAAGTTAGTGTCGGCTGCTACTCCTTGGCATCATACTGAACTTCCTGGTGGTGAAGGATTGCTTGTTTGGACACAGATGCACCGCATGCAAACGCAAGCACGCAGATGAGGCTTACACACACACACACACACACACACACACACTCCCCGTGTGCAGATTAGAGGAATTAAGTGAGTGTGCTGGCGCTAGGGCTGACCTGCTCCGGATGATCGTCTTGGGCTGTGCTGATGAGATTTTGGCCCTGGCCCCACAGCCACTGTAAACAGATTAGCTCACCCGCTGAAAGGTGAACGCTGAACTGCCACGCTACTTTTGTCCACACCAGTGTGTGTGTGTGGGAGAGAGTGGGGATTACATCATCTGACACTGGCGTCGCTCCATCGTGACTGAACAGCATCATGACTGAACAGGGCATGTTTTACATCTGACATGGGTGTCGCTCCATCATGACCCAACAGCATCATGACTGAACTGGGCATGTTTTACATCTGACATGGGCGTCGCTCCATCATGGCTGAACAGCATCATGACTGAACAGCATCATGACTGAACAGGGCATGTTTTACATCTGACATGGGCGTCGCTCCGTCATGACTGAACAGCATCATGACTGAACCAGGCATGTTTTACATCTGACATGGGTGTCGCTCCATCATGACTGAACAGGGCATGTTTTACATCTGACATGGGTGTCGCTCCATCATGACTGAACAGGGCATGTTTTACATCTGACATGGGTGTCGCTCCATCATGACTGAACAGGGCATGTTTTACATTTGACATGGGTGTCGCTCCATCATGACTGAACAGGGCATGTTTTACATCTGACATGGGTGTCGCTCCATCATGACTGAACAGGGCATGTTTTACATCTGACATGGGTGTCGCTCCATCATGACTGAACAGGGCATGTTTTACATCTGACATGGGTGTCGCTCCATCATGACTGAACAGGGCATGTTTTACATCTGACATGGGTGTCGCTCCATCATGACTGAACAGGGCATGTTTTACATCTGACATGGGTGTCGCTCCATCATGACTGAACAGGGCATGTTTTACATCTGACATGGGTGTCTCTTCATCATGACTGAACAGCATCATGTTCTGAACAGCATCATGTGTTCATTTCAATATGATATGTGTTCAGTGTTCATTTCAATAGATCTCTTTTTAAATTGCTGCAATGAGCAGGTAGACCAATAGGAAATGTAATTAACAAACCAATTAGAACGTCCGGTGGAGGTGTTCTGAAATTAGGATGAAATGTAATGGTTTAAATGACAATCAATGGTCTTCCCTTTTGATTTTCCTTCATGCTATTCCTAATCATGTATATTTGTACATGTAAATAGTCCTCATTCCTGCTATACTGAACCACTAGCTGTCTACGTGCTGTTATAGACTGCTAAATCGAGTTGCGTTATATCATGAAAAGGGGAGCTGCTCAAGTGCTTGCCCGTAGCTCTGTCTGCTAAGCCTGTGTGTGTGTACCAGCCATGTTGGACAGTGTGTTGTTGTGATTTGAGAGATGTCCCTCTCTTTGTCTCCAGCAGCGTTGGGGATTTGACGAGCGCCGGCCCATTGCAATGCAGACATGGCCACGGCTATATCGTGACACAGAGGGACATGGTGAGTGCTACACACGCACAGACAAGCCGCTTGACTGCAGGGGGTGGGGAGGGCGGGGCATTAGCCTGGTGAAGCAAGCAGGGGGGTGGAGGGGAATGGAGAGGAGGGCGAGCAGTACAGGTTGGATGAGAGGTAGAGAGTAAGTGGTTGGTAGGGAGGGTACATTCAGTTCTCCTTCGCCTTTGTCCCTGAGGCACAGACACACTAGAGTTAGCACAGTGTACCGCACTCCCTGTAGTTAGCTCCGTAGCTCAGGTGAACATTTTGCTTCGGGCCTCTTTCTGTGACATTGGCTCAAAGGCGTCTGCAGATTACTGGGTATCTAGATTAGAAAGCAAAATAGAGATCACACGATCTCAGAGTTAAGCGCTTTGACTTGGGCATCCTCTATGAAAGCTATACAAGAAGTTAGTTTGGGGATGGTGATTTCTAAACAAGAGCTAGTTGCCTTTCCACAGAACAGCAGTTCCCTGGAATGAGCCCCTGACGTCAACCATAATCAATTTCCTAGAAGAAAACTGGCAACAAAGAACTGTATGTTCAGAAGTTAAGCCTTCCTATTCTCCTCCTTCCTTGAACCAATCTGAGCATTTTTCCCCCCCAGAGTATGTAATACTCACCTGAAGTTAAAAAGGATAGTTGGCTTTAAAATACATTTTAGCTTATTTTCGTCTTACATAGGTTGTCATTTCATCCAAGTCATTGGTTACTTAGCAATGGCTGGAATCTCCTGGCTAGCATTTTTTGGAGCATGTTAGCAATGCTAGTGGAAACAGACTGTATTAGTTAGCGGAGAATTATAGCATTAGCCCCAAGTCCCAAATCACCATTTGATTATAATTCTTTGGGCTTTGTGAAACATTTAAAAATATGCTAATTTCGATCTAAAAGGATGTTTTAGACTCATGAGTAGCCATAGCCTTCTCTAGCTTTCATGTCTGGCTCATTCTGAATGAAGTGTTTTCAGTCTCATCTTATACCCACCGGTTAATGGCTGCGAGCAACCTTTTACATGCACACACTGAGCCGAGCCAGAGTCCCATAGGAGTGTGTCGTCCTCCCGAGAGTGTGTCACGTGTTACGCTCCTTGAGCGCAAACTGTGGTTTTAAAGTTCACAGGGAGTGGAGGTGACACCGATGACATTTGTCAAGACTGACGGCAACCGTTAGCCAGTGAAACGGTTTGGTGTGATGCTAGTTTTGTCTTTGTAAAAGGATCACAATGTATGCTACCCTACTTCTGCAAGCAGCCAACCAGTTAATGTCCCTGACCTCTATTGAAATGTGAGCGTGTTTGGAAAGCGATACAGACGTAAATATCAAGGACCAAGGTTTACGCCTAGTGTAGACAGACGGAACGGGAAGGAGGTTGGATGGACCGGCAGGCAGAAAACAGACTGACCGATGCTTTGCAGAATGACTTTGCCTTGTTTGTGTTAAGAAGAAGAAGAAGAAGAACCCACCCAGGATTGTCTTGAATCTGATGAAATGCTTAGAAACCCCTTTTTTGTCTCAGTGTAGCACTCTTCTACACTTTGATCATACATTATTATTGTGC
The DNA here is from genome assembly GCF_002021735.2 of Oncorhynchus kisutch. Classification (NCBI taxonomy): domain Eukaryota; kingdom Metazoa; phylum Chordata; class Actinopteri; order Salmoniformes; family Salmonidae; genus Oncorhynchus; species Oncorhynchus kisutch. The sequence goes on along the minus strand of NC_034178.2, from coordinate 14,083,572 downwards.
GTGTACATTTGTACACGTTTGTGTATAGGTGTGTGTGTGTGTTTATTCACACGCATGTGAAAAATGCACACATGTTTTTGCCAGTTTTGAATCTGGAGATTTTGGTCAGGCTTCGTTTTCATGTGTGTGTGCCTGTTGGCAGCCAAGCACATAGCCTATACTCTCCCTCTGTTGGTTATGTCCTTACTACAGGAGGGCTGGAGGGAGGGGGAGAGAGTAGCAACTGATCAGTAGTGGCTTTGCTTCAAAATGGAATTGACATAATATGGCTGGTAGATGCTGGTGGGCACAGCCAGGGTGTATGTGGCCTGCGTGTGTGTGCCTGTGTGGGCCAGAAAAATGAGTCCTTCAGCAAGTTGAGATCTGTGTTTGTGAAACATCGGAGTGTAATTTGGGATCCATACTTTCCATTTTCCATTCATGCATGCATATTGCATAACCACCACCAGGTTACATGCACTCTATGAGATTTGTTGGTTGGACTAATTCTATCCAGCACCCCCCTGTTTCAGGATAATTCTGGAGTGCACAGCACGTCTAGGGGGAGACTTCACACAGTTGCGTGATGTTTATCTGGTGCTCGGTAGGATAAAAAGACATGCTTTGGTATCTTCGCGGCGGGTTTGTTCGGAGCCCTCTTCAAGGTCAATTTGAGAGCGCTCATCTCTTCGCTGGGAGTATGGAAATGAGTGCTCTTTGAGAGAGGGCATGTTGCAACGCTTTGCACATCCCTCCAGCAATGCAAAAATAAATGTGAGTCTCTCTTGTTGACTCTCTCTCTTTCTTTTTCATTGACTCTGTCTCTCCCCCTCTCTCGCTAACACAAACAGTTACACAGAGAAGGCTGTTAGAGTAAACCGCAAGCAGTTGCGTTTCATACAGGCATTTAAGGAGATGCGTTAGCTATTAGCATGGAGCCCCTGTGGCACCACAGCAAAGCAGACTGCCGTAGAGGGTCTGTTCTGTCTTGTCTGTGTGAATGGCTCTCTGTTGTTGCGCAGAGCTGGGCTAATAGTTTGTTTAAATTCTTCCAATTAGTTGCTATGATCGTTAGACTGAGACGAACCTGGCTAGTTATCGGTGGGGGAGGATGCCGGTTGGGTGAGCGCCTGTCTCTTTCTCCTCGTCTCCCTCCCTCGCTTGCTCCTCCTCCTCTCTCTCCTCATTCTCCCGCTTTTCCTCTTTCTCTCTTTCAAATCTTCTTTCTCTTCCACTCCTTTTTCTCCCCCGTGTGCCTCTCTCCCTTTTCCCCTTTCCCTATCCTTTTCATTCTCTCTCTCTCTCTCTCTCTCTCTCTCGCCATCATCACACAAAGTGTCAGCGATTTTGGCTTGTTTTCTGGTCCATTGCAGAGAGGGGCATTAGCCAAGGCACTGTGACCTGACCCGGCCTATTGAAGGCTGCTGCTGCACCACTCTATAGTCCGGTTGTTATGTCCTCCTGTCCTGGCGCTGGACCAGCGGGCCTGCTAAACTGTGTCATCGTCCCCGTTATTTAGTCCACCCAAGATCTCACAGTACAGGCCAAGGGAGGGAGCAGGAAACGGTGGTGCATTCTGGAATTTTAGGTTGGTTCCGTGTGTGTGTGTGTGTGTGTGTGTGTGTGTGTGTGTGTGTGTGTGGGGGGAGGTCGGTCAATGTTTGAATGAGGCTGGTTGGGGAGGTTGTGGTCCCCCTGCCTCTTTCCCCTGCAGTGCTGGAGGCTGCCTAGTTTCCCTCTGCCACTGAGGTAAACACAAACACGCAGCATGCATGCCTGCATTCACACATCATATTCAGTCAGACAGCTTTGATTCACAGCATGCAACGGTGTAGGTTTACTTCTAGATGATTTCTGGATGTTGAGGTGCCCAAATTGGGCTATTCAGTGTTTAAGGTGTCTTCTACTTTCTGAAGGAAATTCCATTTTGTCTGAAATGAAGGTGTAAGGTCCAGATCATTTGAAAACCCACTGTGTGTGTATCTTTCCCAGTGTTTCTCCCAGTGTGTGGGGGTGGGTGCTTGTCTGTTGAGCGGCACAGCGCACTCAAACACTCCCGAGTTGTTGTGCTGGGAGTCGTTCAGATTCAGATACCAGTGGCGTTGCCACGGCGACCGTGTGGGTGCACGCTCGTTAGTGAAGTGTAATGTCTCTGTCTTTCTCTCCCCGGCGCAGAAGCTCGACTGACTCTATGCCTCTGCCTGTGCTTACCACACTCGAGTGGTGGAATGGAAACAGTGGCCTTATACAGACACGTGTGTCTGTGTCTTTTTTGAATATCATGAACATACTGTGTTTGGTAGGAGAGGGCAGGAGCCTTGCCTAGGGAAACTGGCCTGGGTTGTGTTCATTAGGCACGAAATGGACAAACGCTCCAGTGAAACGGAGAGGTACGATCTGAATCCAATAATATATTCTATGTTTTCCGTTGCATTTAAAAACAAAAGAAAACCTGTGTACCCTAATGAACACAACTCTGTTATATAGCTCTTGTCATTCATAATTGATGGACACACCAAGCCCACGTGTCTGCCTGTTAGAAATGTTTTGCAATGATGTGCTCTAATGAACAGATCCCTGTCATTGATGGGAGAGGTAGAGCTGTTCAAGGCTTGATACTGGTGAGCTCACCCCTCTCTTTCACATCCTCCCAACTGACTCCTCCTCTCTTTCTGGGTTTTGATGACCTAATTTTTTCCCCACTGCATACCCCGGAGGGCACGGAGGTGTTAGATATAGCAGGACCTCTACAAAACCTGACTCACGCACTCTGATACCGAGCCTGTTACGTCTGCTGAGACGTGCTCCCATTGCTGCGCCGTATTCATTAGTGCACACCATAGCTAAACGTAGCAAGGTATGTCTTGCAACGAAAATGTGTTTCTTATTGGTTATCTTTTAAGTCCGTTTCGGTCCGTTTGCTTCCGATGTCAAGTGAATAGGACCCTAGTTTCCTGAGTCCGATCCCGTCCTCTTGTCACTAGATAATTAGATTTCACATGTAGTTTGCACGTCAAGGTAGGAGGGCTGTTGAAGTAGTTTACTGAGTAGTGTTCATCTTTAAGCTTTTTAGTCATCTCAGAAGCCAGAACCAAGTATTTAATTGACTGGTAGCCAACCTTTTAGGATTGAGAGTTGTGATGTATGATATATCGGAATCGGACGATATTAGCCAAAAATGCCAATATCGGCATCGGCCCGATGTCTAGTTTAATGCTGATGTGCAAAACCGATGTCAAAGCGTATACCTATATAATGTAGGTACATGACTAGAGGTTGACCGATTATGATTTTTCAACACCGATACCGATTATTAGAGGACCAAAGCAATCCGATACCGATTAATTGGCCGTATGTTTTTATTTATTATGTTTTTTTACAAATATATATATATTTGGAATAATGCCAATTACAACAATACTGAATGAACACTTATTTTAACTTAATATAATAAATCAATAAAATCCATTTAGCCTCAAATAAATAATGAAACATGTTCAATTTGGTTTAAATAATGCAAAAACAAAGTGTTGGAGAAGAAAGTAAAAGTGCAATATGTGCCATGTATGAAAGATAACGTTTCAGTTCCTTGCTAAGAACATGAGAACATATGAAAGCTGGTGGTGTCTTTTAACATGAGTCTTCAATATTCCCAGGTTTTAGGTTGTAGTTATTATAGGAATTAAAGGACTATTTCTCTCTATACCATTTGTATTTCATATACCTTTGACTATTGGATTTTCTTATAGGCACTTTAGTATTACCAGTGTAACAGTATAGCTTCCATCCCTCTCCTCACCGCTACCTGGGTTCGAACCAGGAACACATCGACAACAGCTACCCTCGAAGCAGCGTTACCCATGCAGAGCAAGGGGAACAACCACTCCGCTACTGAAGCGCTACTTGCAAAACGCACGAAAGTGCTGTTTGAATGAATGTTTATGGGCCTGCTGGTGCCTACCATCACTCAGTCAGACTGGTCTATCAAACCATAGACTTAATTATAACATAACACACAGAAATACGAGCCTTAGGTCATTAATATGGTAGAATCCGGAAACTCTCATTTCAAAAACAAAATGTTTATTCTTTCAGTGAAATATGGAACCGTTCCGTATTTTATCTAATGGATGGCGTCCCTAAGTCTAAATATTACTGTTAGATTGCACAACCTTCAATGTTATGTCATAATTACGTAAGATTCTGGCAAAGTAGTTCGCAATGAGCCAGGCGGCCCAAACTGTTGCATATACCCTGACTCTGTGTGCAATAAACGCAAGAGAAGTGACACAATTTCACCTGGTTAATATTGCCTGCTAACCTGGATTTCTAAATATGCAGGTTTAAAAATATATACATTGGGGCAAAAAAGTATTTAGTCAGCCACCAATTGTGCAAGTTCTCCCACTTAAAATGATGAGAGGCCTGTAATTCTCATCATAGGTACACTTCAACTATGACAGACAAAATGAAAAAAAATAAAAACTGAAAATCACATTGTAGGATTTTGTATGAATTTATTTGCAAATTATGGTGGAAAATAAGTATTTGGTCACCTACAAACAAGCAAGATTTCTGGCTCTCACAGACCTGTAACTTCTTCTTTAAGAGGCTCCTCTGTCCTCCACTCGTTACCTGTATTAATGGCACCTGTGTGAACTTGTTATCAGTATAAAAGACACCTGTCCACAACCTCAAACAGTCACACTCCAAACTCCACTATGGCCAAGACCAAAGAGCTGTCAAAGGACACCAGAAACAAAATTGTAGACCTGCACCAGGCTGGGAAGACTGAATCTGCAATAGGTAAGCAGCTTGGTTTAAAGAAATCAACTGTGGGAGCAATTATTAGGAAATGGAAGACCTACAAGACCACTGATAATCTCCCTCGATCTGGGGCTCCACGCAAGATCTCACCCCGTGGGGTCAAAATGATCACAAGAACGGTGAGCAAAAATCCCAGAACCACACAGGGGGACCTAGTGAATGACCTGCAGAGAGCTGGGACCAAAGTAACAAAGCCTACCATCAGTAACACACTACGCCACCAGGGACTCAAATCCTGCAGTGCCAGACGTGTCCCCCTGCTTAAGCCAGTACATGTCCAGGCCTGTCTGAAGTTTGCTAGAGAGCATTTGGATGATCCAGAAGAAGATTGGGAGAATGTCATATGGTCAGATGAAACCAAAATATAACTTTTTGGTAAAAACTCAACTCTTCGTGTTTGGAGGACAAAGAATGCTGAGTTGCATCCAAAGAACACCATACCTACTGTGAAGCATGGGGATGGAAACATCATGCTTTGGGGCTGTTTATCTGCGAAGGGGCCATGACGACTGATCCGCGTAAAGGAAATAATGAATGGGGCCATGTATCGTGAGATTTTGAGTGAAAACCTCCTTCCATTAGCAAGGGCATTGAAGATGAAACGTGGCTGGGTCTTTCAGCATGACAATGATCCCAAACACACTGCCCGGGCAACGAAGGAGTGGCTTCGTAAGAAGCATTTGAAGGTCCTGGAGTGGCCTAGCCAGTCTCCAGATCTCAACCCCATAGAAAATATTTGGAGGGAGTTGAAAGTCTGTGTTGCCCAGCAACAGCCCCAAAACAGCACTGCTCTAGAGGAGATCTGCATGGAGGAATGGGACAAAATACCAGCAACAGTGTGTGAAAACCGTGTGAAGACTTACAGAAAACGTTTGACCTCTGTCATTGCCAACAAAGGGTATATAACAAAGTATTGAGAAACTTTTGTTAATGACCAAATACTTATTTTCTGCCATAATTGGCAAATTAATTAATAAAAAATCCTACAATGTGATTGTCTAATTTTTTTTTCTCATTTTCTCTGTCATAGTTAAAGTGTACCTATGATGATCAATTACAGGCCTATCATCTTTTTAAGTGGGAGAACTTGCACAATTGGTGGCTGACTAAATACTTTTTTGCCCCACTGTACTTTTGTGTATTGATTTTAAGAAAGTCATTGATAATTATGGTTAGGTACACGTTGGAGCAACGACAGTCCTTTTTCGCGAATGCGCACCACATTGATTATATGCAACGCAGGACACGCTAGATAAACTAGTAATATCATCAACCATGTGTAGTTATAACTAGTGATTATGATTGATTGATTATTTTTTGTAAGATAAGTTTAATGCTGGCAACTTACCTTGGCTTCTTACTGCGTTCGCAGATTTCCAATTGTTATGAAAACTTTAAATCGGCCCTAATTTATCGGCCATTCCGATTAATTGGGTGACCTCTGTACATGACATAATGACGACACGTAACATTTTGCACTGCATGTGCAACACAGCATTCCTAACCTAGCCCACAATGTCTGCTGTGTGGATCTAGCAGTCAACAAGTCTTTCTGTCATTTGAAAGAGTAAGAACATTTCAGCGAGACAACTCAAAGGTGAAATCCATTAACGCCAAGATAATGGAATTCATTGCCCATGACAATCAACCGTTCTCTGTCGTGGGTGATGTTGGCTTTCGCGACTGGTCGAGCAATGGTACACATTACCAAGTGCGCTATTTTTCAGATGTTGCCCTACCGGAGTTACACCGTAATAGCGTCACTGCTACGGTTGAAGTCTGAAGTTTTCATACACCTAAGCCAAATACATTTAAACTCAGTTTTCTTAAATTCCTGACATTTTAATCCTAGTAAAAAAATTGTTTTAATTTTTTGTAATTTAGGATCACCACTTTATTTTAAGAATGTGAAATGTCATTTATTTCAGCTTTTCTTTCATCACATTCCCAGTGGGTCAGAAGTTTATATACACTCAATTAGTATTTGGTAGCATTGCCTTTAAATGGTTTACTTGGGTCAAATGTTTCGGGTAGCCTTCCACAAGCTTCCCACAATAAGTTAGGTGAATTTTGGCCCATTCCTCCTGACAGAGCTGGTGTAACTGAGTCAGGTTTGTAGGCCTCCTTGCTCGTGTTTTCAGTTCTGCCCACAAATGTTCTATAGGATGTGGTCAGGGCTTTGTGATGGCCACTCCAATACCTTGACTTTGTTGTCCTTAAGCCATTTTGCCACAACTTTGGAAGTATGCTTGGGGTCATTGTCCATTTGGAAGACCCATTTGCGACCAAGCTTTATCTTCTTGACTGATGTCTTGAGATGCTGCTTCAATATATCCACGTAATGTTTCTTTCTCATGATGCCATCTATTTTGTGAAGTGCACCAGTCCCTCCTGCAGCAAAGCACCCCCACAACATGATGCTGCCACCCTTTGGGATGGTTTTCTTCGGCTTACAAGCATTTCCTCCAAACCATAACGATTGTCATTACGGCCAAACAGTTCTATTTTTGTTTCATCAGACCAGAGGACATTTCTCCAAAAAGTACGATCTTTGTCCCCATGTGCAGTTGCAAACCGTAGTCTGGCTTTTTATGGCAGTTTTGGAGCAGTGGTTTCTTCCTTGCTGAGCGGCCTTTCAGGTTATGTCGATATAGGACTCGTTTTAATGTGGATATAAACTCAGCAAAAACATCCTAACTGTCAGCTGCGTTTATTTTCAGCAAACTTAAATTTTTTCAATATTTGTATGAACGTAAGATTCAACAAGTACCACAGACATGTAACTAACAAAAACTTTATGTGTCCCTGAACAAAGGGGGGGGTCATCAGTATCTGGTGTGGCCACCAGCTGCATTAAGTACTGCAGTGCATCTTCTCCTCATGGACTGCACCAGAATTGCCAGTTCTTGTTTTGAGATGTTACCCCACTCTTCTACCAAGGTACCTGCAAGTTCCCGGACATTTCTGGGGCGAATGGCCATAGCCGTCCCCTCCGATCCAACAGGTCCCAGATGTGCTCAATGGGATTGAGATCCGGGCTCTTCGCTGGCCATAGCAGAACACTGACATTCCTGTCTTGCAGGAAATCATGCCCAGAACGAGCAGTATGGCTGGTGGTATTGTCATGCTGGAGGGTCATGCCAGGATGAGCCTGCAGGAAGGGTACCACATGAGGGAGGAGGATGTCTTCCCTGTAACGCACAGCGTTGAGATTGCCTGCAATGACAACAGGCTCAGTCCGATGATGCTGTGAGACACCGCCCCAGACCATGACGGAATCTCCACCTCCAAATCGATCCCGCTCCAGAGTACAGGCCCCGGTGTAACGCTCATTCCTTTTATAATAAACGCGAATCCGACCATCACCCCTGGTGAGACAAAATCGTGACTTGTCAGTGATGAGCACTTTTTGCCAGTCCTGTCTGGTCCAGTGACTGTGGGTTTGTGCCCATAGTCAACGTTGTCGCCGGTGAGGACCTGCCTTACAACAGGCCTACAAGCCCTCAGTCCAGCCTTTCTCAGCCTATTGCGGTCAGTCTGAGCACTGATGGACGGATTGTGCATTCCTGGTGTAACTCGGGCTTTTGTTGCCATCCTGTACCTGACCAGCAGGTGTGATGTTCAGATGTACCGATCCTGTGCAGGTGTTACACGTGGTCTGCCACTGCGAGGACGATTAGCTGTCCGTCCTGTCTCCCTGTAGCGCTGTCTTAGGCGTCTCACAGTACGGACATTGCAATTTTTGACCCTGGCCACATCTGCAGTCTTCATGATTCCTTGCAGCATGCCTAAGGCACGTTCACGCAGATGAGCAGGGACCCAGGCATCTTTCTTTTGGTGTTTTTCAGAGTCAGTAGAAAGGCCTATTTAGTGTCCTAAGTTTTCATAACTGTGACCTTAATTGCCTACCATCTGTAAGCTGTTAGTGTCTTAATGACCGTTCCACAGGTGCATGTTCATTAATTGTTTATGGTTCATTGAACAAGCATGGGAAACAGTGTTTAAACCCTTTACAATGAAGATCTGTGAAGCTATTTGGATTTTTATGAATTATCTTTGAAAGTTTCATTTTTTGCTGGGTTTAGATACTTTTGTACCTATTTCCTCCAGCATCTTCTCAAGGTCCTTTGCTGCTGTACTGGGGTTGATTTGCACTTTTTGCACCAAAGTACGTTCATCTCTAGGAGACCGAACGCGTCTCCTCCCAGAGCGGTATGACGGCTGCGTGGTCCCATGGTGTTTATACTTGCGTTCTATTGTTTACACAGATGAACGTGGTACCAGATGAATGTGGAATTTGCTCCCAAGAATGAACCAGATTTGTGGAGGTCTACAATTCTTTTTTCTGAGATCTTGGCTGAATCATTTAGATTTTCTCGTGATTTCAAACAGAGGCACTGAGTTTGAAGGTGGGCCTTGAAATACATCTACAGGTACACCTCCAATTGGCTCAAATGATGTCAATTAGCCTATCAGAAGTTTCTAAAACCATGACATAATTTTCTGGAATTTTGAAAGCTGTTTAAAGGCACAGTCAACTTAGTGTATGTAAACTTCTGACCCACTGAAATTGTGATACAATGAACTATAAGTGAAATAATCTGTCTGTGAACAATAGTTGAAAAAATTACTTGCACGAAGTAGATGTCCTAACCGACTTGCCAAAACTATAGTTTGTTAACAAGAAATTTGTGGAGTGGTTGAAAAACAAGTGTTAATGACTCCAACCTAAGTCTATGTAAACTTCCGACGTTAAAAAGATACACGTCTAATAACACTTTTTGACAATAAAGCTATGTGACATGTTAAATAAGCTTTTCATTTGACACGTCAAATAACGCAGTTCTATTATAGAATGTTGTGTGTTCTGAATTTGCACGTGGAAGCCAAGTGCCACCACTACTATCAGTAGCACTGTCAGAGCTGTACAAAAAAGTCTGCAAACACCGGCCACGAACAAGGTGTTTACAATACCGCATTGGTAATAAAGCATTATTTGTTGTACCACAACTTCTGGGGTAGCTAGCTAGCTTCAGCTTGGTATAGCTAGCTTCAGCTTGGTATCTAGCTAGCACCAATACATCCAACTTGAAAACAGTGACCAGTATAAACTGCAGTCATTTTCATTACTCTTAGCAATGATTTAGGAATCCTTGTGAGTATTAGCTATGTAGCCACTTGTTGTTCACCAATTGAAGTTGAACTTCAGTTCATGAAAATAAATAGCTAGCCAGCTACTTGACCCTGTTGCCCAAAGCTAACGTTATAAGCAGCCAGGTAGTTCCGGTTGAGGCTCACTAGCCAGATGAAGCATGTTATGTGTTGTGAAGCTAGCCACAATAAGGATTATGCACAATAATGGAATTTGCGGTTTGCCTTCAAAATAAAAGTACCGATTTGAAAGTGACGCAGACGGTTACAATTGGTTGAATCATGCCTTATTTAGACTAGATAATGTTAAACAAGTTTGGAATGTGAAGCAATCAAATGGGGTATCAGTCTACTCAGTGACACCCACAGAACACAACTGTGAAGAGTTTTTAGTAAAGGACCCTGGGACTAAACACCTCCCTCTGCAACTGGATCCTTGACTTCCTGACGGCCTGCCCCCATGTGGTAAGGGTAGGCAACAACATGTCTGCCACACTGATCCTCAACACTGGGGCCCTTCAGGGGTGTGTATTTAATCCCCTCCTGTACTCCCTGTTCACCCATGACTACGTGGCCAAACACAACTCCAACACCATCAAATTTGCTGACGACCCAACAGTGGTAGGCCTGATCACGTCGACAGCCTGTAGGGGGGAGGTCAATGATCTAATGATCTAATCACCAATGATCTATTATGGTCCAAATGCACCAACACAGTCGTGAAGAGGGCACAACAAAACCTTTCACCCTCGGGAGACTGAAAAGATTTGGCATGGGTCCTCAGATCCTCAAAGTTCTACAGCTGCACCATGGAGAGCATCCTGACTGGCTGCATCACTGCCTGGTATGGCAACTGCTCGGCAACTGACCGTAAGGCACTACAGAGGGTAGTGTGTACGGCCCAGTACATCACTGGGGCCAAGCTTCCTGCCATCCAGGACCTATTTAATAGGCGGTGTCAGAGGAAAGCCCAAAAAATTGTCAGTCACCCAAGTCAGAGACTGTTTTCTCTTTCACTGCACGACAAGCGGTACTGGAACGCCAAGTCTAGGACCAAAAGGCTCCTCAACAGCTTCTACCCCCAAGCCATAAGACTGCTGAACAATTAATCAAATGGCCATCGGACTATTACATACACCCCCCCCCCCCCCCCATTTGCTTTGTACACTGCTGCTACTCGCTGTTTATTATCGATGCATAGTCACTTTACCCCTACCTACATGTACAAATGACCTCTAACCTGTACACTGACTCGGTGCCGGTACCCCCTGTATATACCTCGTATACCTCGTTATTGTTACTTTTTATAATTTTTTACTTTAGATTACAATATTTTCTTAACTCTTCTTGAACTGCACTGTTGGTTAAGGGCTTGTAACTAAGCATTTCATGGTAAGGTCTACACTTGTAGTACTCGACGCATGTGACAAGTTTGATTGTATTTTACGCAAATATTAGCGTTGTAGCTCTTATCGCAGGACTGTGACCGTGTTAAAATCACCTCCCCAGTTAGCCTATTGTGTGTATTGACATTCATATTGCACTGTACAGCTTTACCTAAAGAATGGGGATCAATGAAATGGGCTATCAGTCTACTCAATACCCAAGATATTTTTTCCCAATGTCCTCAGACTCTAAAACATCCACGCGGTATTGTTTTCCTCGTGAATAGTGTTCAATACACATAGGTTGACAATAAATGTGGCTCATTTCAGTTGTTTCAGAGTTCCTCAATAAGAGCTACGACGCTAATGTTCTCTGGGTGTCACTGAGTAGACTGATGCCCCATGTCATTGATCCACAATCCATAGGTAAGGCTGTACAGTGAAATAAGCCCCCAATGCAATTCTAAAGTGTAATGTATTCAGTGTGATTCCAACAGATTTTGGTCAAATTAACAAATTGTCTTTTGTTGATTTTTATATAACATTCCAACCTCGTTTAGCATGATCTATTAAATGATGGCATAATTCTACTATTTGTATTCATTTGCATCACTGTCAATGACATAATCTTATTTTGAAGGCTAACTGCAAAGTCTACTGTTGTGGCTAATTCTTATTGTGGCTAACTTCACATAGATGGATCCAACCACCATTATTCAAATAAGAACTGTCTTATAAATTAGGGTTATTTTAGGCGATGACACCTAGCTATATAGTTAGCTAGCTATAGCTACTGAAACAGATGTCGATTATGCTATGTTTTTGGGGAAGAACATTGTCGGCATCCATGAGCTAGCTAGCTTTTTTTATGACCAGCACAGTAGCTGGGCGAGACAAGTTTACCCGCATCATAGCATACGTATCGATGAATCGTTGTGACACATGAAATACGAGTGATAGTGTAATAATTACGTAAAAATATATGAATGCCTTTTAATTATTATGTAATGTGCAGTCATATTCAGGTCCTGATTGTTCAACAAGCTTATTTGACACGTCAAAGCCTCAAACGGTGTATCTCCATAGAAATCCTGGTTGAGAATGAAACGACTGAACAAATGAACAAGGAAACAGCTCGGCAAGTAAGTGAAAAATAGGTTTTGACTGCGTTTTTACTGGTAGTGGGGACATACGTAAATGGCAACAAAATACCTTTTGGTCAGTGTGGTGTGTGTGTGTAGCCTTTATTTAACTAGGCAAGTCAGTTAAGAAAAATTCTTATTTACAATGGCGGCCAAACACGGACGATGCTGGGCCAATTGTGCGCCGCCCTATGGGACTCCCAATCACGACCGGATGTGATACAGCCTGGATTTGAACCAGAGAGTGTAGTGACGCCTCTTGCACTGAGATGCAGTGCCTTAGACCGCTGCATCAATGTGTGTGTGTGTTAACTGTACTAGAATGGTTAAAAGGCTGCTAAAATGTTAAATATCGGTTATCTGTAGTGATTTTTGTTTTTGGGGGGGGCAAGGAAAATATCTGGTATCAGGCAACAATGTCATATCAGTGCATCACTAGTTGAGAGTTAAACTCTTGGTGATCGTTGAACTCATTTTGTGTTTTGATTGTTAGTCTAGTATCTGTCCAGCACTTTGAGATATCAGCTGATGTACGAAGGGCTATATAAAAAATACATTTGATTTTAAATTTGATTGATTTGAATTGTGTTTTGGTGGTTGTGGCCAAGCTGAAGTTACAGCCTTATTTTCATTTGGATGATTCTCTCACTGGTTTCAGGCTCCCACCCTTTAGCCAGAGGTGGCTTATGGAACCACTTGCATCATTAGAGTATCTTGGAAGCTTTCCTGAATATTTTATGCTATCTTAACAGTGCAGCTTTATGGAGGAGTTTCTCATATCCCTACCTGAGGGTAGTGAGCAATACTTAAAAAAAAGGAAACGTTTTATTCACACTGAGAATACACATTGACACCCACATGCATACACATACACACACACACACACCTATGCCTTCATTCACGAACCAGAACTAGCATGCTTACCAGTGCACATGGGAGACTAGCTCCTTCTCACATACACAGGCAGTGTCTGTATCCCAAATGGCACCCTATTCCCTACACAGTGCACTACTTTTGACCAGAACTCTATGGGCCCTAGTCAAAAGTAGTGCACTATTTGGGGAATAGGTTTCCAGTTGGAATGTAGACCGTAACAAAAGCGGGGATTCTTCATTTCCACGTGCAGGGTTGTGGTTGTTGTTGGGGGTAGGGTGTCTGGGTGTGCATGTTCTCAGAGCACAGGGAACTGTCTCGTGATAGTGATTCGGAGAAAAAGGGCTCTGGGAGAGAGGAGGATGACATGCCAAACAAGGTTACACGCATACCACTTAGAATAACGCCATGCATTAGGATTGAATACTTAGTAGCATGTTAGTGTGGCTGTTCAAACAGAGCCTCTGTCTGTTTTCTCAACCCCTGGTCTAAGATACTGTTGTCCTGTCAGTTGGTATGGAGCTGTGCAATGTCAAACCAAGTAAGCGGTCATGATTTGGTTAGTTGTCTATGTCACCGGCTCGTTTTGAGTGACGCGAACCATCTGAGGAGATTTTATAATGCCAGGGGTGCCTGATACAACAGTGCCGTTCCAAAACTTTTGTAAGTCACCAACATGCACACATTGTGAAGTACCTTAACATTTTCTCCTGTTTTTCTTTTTTCCCTTCCCTCCACCCCTGTCTTTACCAGTGTGCCCAAGGACTGTGAGAGCTCCTTGAGGAGACTCCAGGCACACAACACCTCACACGTACTGACATCCAGATGATGCTGGAGGTGCAAGAGGAAAGAGCAGCAGGAAACTTCAGCAGGAAAGAGCGTGTCAAGAAGGAGCGGGACGAGGCAGGCCCGGACAGTGGCCGAGCCAATAGCAACACTAACCCCTCCTCTCATAACCACAACGCCGCCGGCACAGGCCACAGGAACCCCCGGGCCAAGGCCACACCCTCGGCCAGCCCGCACCAGCACTTGACTCCGCCCTCTGTCTCCCTGGGATCGCCGTCAATGCATTCCAGCAATCCCAAAGTGAGGAACTCCCCATCGGCTAACACGCAGAGGTGAGCTGGGTCCTTGTCTGCTAGTATGTCTCTCTCTTGGCTCTTTTAAAACAGGGGTACAACTCAACTTTTAAGGACAAATTATCCTCCGCTCCTGGGCTGCTCCTCGGGCCACAGGTTGTACATCCCTGCTTGATAACCTGCCAACCCGCTGCGCAATGAAAGAGTTTGAATGACTTCCAACGGGCGGCATATCTCAGAAGATTGCTGTATCATCTCAGCGTGGTTCTTGAGATGTTTAGCAGTTCTCCGGGACAGTCACTGCAATAAAGACGACCTAGAATGAACCTTTTGTCCTTCTCTGATTTAAGACCACCATGTTAACTGCCGTGCCATCTGACTCTCCGTTCTGTGTTGTAGTTATAGCGTGGTATTTATTGAATCCTGCCGAGCAGTTGGATCGAAGTCCTCCGCTCCTAAACCTGCTAAGAGGTCAGGCGCGCTCAGTTCTATCAGATCTGGCATCCTGTATGAGGTTACACGACGACCAGACTTGATGAACTACTCTGGCCTGTTAAAGCTTAATCTAGTGCAGCAGGTCCTGGCTATGCGTGAGCCCTGGAACAGTGACCTGAGTGTCTCCACCCTGCAGCTGCCTCTCTGCCAGCCCATCCCGGCCTGGCCCGTGCTGACTCAGGCCCTCTGGGACTAGTATAAAGGCTGCAGCTGCACTGCCAAAGCCCTGCTGGGGCCCGTCTCACAGTAGGCACGCCGGCCATATTGGCTCAATGTTTGGCTTCGGGTCCATATTGGCTCCGGTTTTGGCCGCAAGGCCATTTTGGCTAGGTTTTTAGGAGAGTGCTAGGGCTTATGTTTCACTGCTAGCTGGAAAGGGAGGCCGGGTAGGGTCCTGTTTGTAGATTGTTACTCCCATTGAGTGCAGTCAACTATTTTCGATCTGTCCCTGGAATTTTAGCCCAATGCAGTGATCATGCTGAACCTCGTACCACCAGCAAAGGATTCCGGCAGTTCTCGAGCTACATTAGTGTGTCGTCAGACCAGAGACGTAAGAGGAAGGCTGCAAATTCCATGAACTAAGTACACCAGACCCAGGTGTCTACAGAAGACGCATCCAGTTAAGTAGACCGGAACTGACAATTATTTTTCAATGCCCGAGTGAACTATCTTCATTTATCCACCATCTTTGGTCAGACTACCTGTTCCGTATCTGTTGTGCTTCCCTGTGTTCTACTTCCCGTTTCTCCTCCAACTCCATCGAGCAGCCCCCTTTTTTCCCCTGCTTTGTCCATGTGTAACTGGTCTCCATGGCAATGGGGCGAGTTGTGTTCCTGTCTCTAGGTTTCAGCCCAGCACAGGGAGAAATAAGGCTGTGTACTAGTGCCTATTTTTAACAAGGCACCGATTATATATTAACACCCCCCTCCACCTCCCCTGCTGTTCCCAACTCTGTCAACAAAGAATGGGTGAGGACTGGAGGTGGCCCTGTTTACCCTTTTTTTAATCACTCACCGGCGTGCGTCATGCCTCCCCAACCAGGATCTGGGCTGTGTTCATTAGGGCACGCAACAAAATGTTTCAGTCCATTTTCTAACACATTGGTGCCTAATGAACATGACCCAGCTGCTGGTTTAAGAGTGATGCTCTCTCAGGGCGGGGAGCTGCCTTGAGCCTCCCTCAGCCTGATAACGACGGTGGTTCGATGTAAATAATGGGTGTATTAGTTTCTACTATTAAGCGCATGTGATTAGACTTGTTTTTTTCTCCTTTTTTTGTTTGTTGAGATCAGCAATTGCATATAGTTTGATTTTCACCGACTAACTCTGGTTGTCTTTCCTCTCCATCAGCAGTCCCAAACAGAAGCAGGAGGCCATGGTGCGCTCCCCACCCGTCATGTCTCCCTCCAGCGCCGCCCAGATGGACTCAAAACTGCCCAATCAGGGAAAGCCGGGGGGCGCGGGCAGCCAATCGCAGCCCTCGCCCTGTGACCCCAAAGTTCTAGGCCCTAAGGGGCCCGTAGGGAGCCTGGGACTAAAAAACGGACAAGGCCTGAATGCAGGCAACGGGGCCAAGGGCAAAATGAAGAGGGAAAGAAGCACTTCGGTGGAGTCGTTTGAGCATCGTGACACTGGGACGAACAACAACGAGGGGGACCAGAAAGGTAAGGCCGAGCCCCTCCCCTACAACTAGTGATGGAGCCATCGACAGGTTTAAGTCTGTCAACCTAAAATAATGCTTTTGATATGGAAGACGGGGTAATGATCAACATCCCATGGCACCTACAGTATCACTACTATCATAATAGTCTCATGGGGCCCGATTCAGAGTTCAGATATGCACATGCTACTCTTACTGTCTTTTTGTCCAGAATCTCAAGGCAGATTATTGTCCCCGAGTGAAAATGACTGTTCATACCAAATAGTAAGAAAGTCCTGTTGAAAACCAGCATTTTCTTTTCACGTTCAACATCACCTTGTTCTCAACGGTACGCCGGGACTTCAACTAGTCAGAGGGGTGAACTCAAAGCGTCAAAATACAAGGACTGGGTCTAGGATGTTGAGGTGTGAATTATTAACTCATGATATGGAGTTGTCTGAGTGGGCTTTGTGACAGATATAGAGTTGTGTCCTTATAAGATGGCTCCCAGGCTTATCTGGCATGTCACGATGGCCCCCAGGACCCCACAGGGAATGTCATTAGTCACACTATTCTTGGTAGCTTTCGCCCTAGTAAGAGGTGTGTGTTCCTCCTCGGGGCTGGCTGTAGTGCTGCATTAAGACATCCACAACCCCGTTTATCTCCTGGTGGAAGATACTCTGTGAAGGCTGGAGCCTTGGAAGAAACCATCTCACTGTGTTCAAGGGGGTGTCCAGTCATTTTTCCCTTTAGTATTTCTATTTCACTGAGACATCTGGTGGTTACTACTGAGATTGCTGTTACTGAGCGGGATCTGGTTCTACGTCTTTCATGATATGAAATCATATAAATGTGAACAGAATTTTTCTTTTGGTATTGAGTCTACCACAACTAGATATTTTAGAGATGAATGAAAATGACAGTGGGGCAAATGGTAAAAGCATGTGAAAAGAAATGGGAATGGGTGTAGTGTATATTAATAAAACACACGCTCCCAGAATACCCCTCCGGACACGTCAGTATGATTGCTTAGTGTTAATGTAGGTAATTGTTGATTTAATTGACATGCTTTAGGTGTGTGCCAGTGGCCATTTGTTTGTGGAATGCGCGTCTATTGATGTAGCATGTGGATCATTCTGCACAGGGAGCTTCCACTGTAACGTGCGCGCGCACACACACACACACACACACACCGCCTCATAAAGTTTTCAGGCTCTTGGCCTCGGGGCCTGCAGTGCACTGCTCACAGCTGCTTGCCTGGAGGTGCCCACGGGTTTGGGTCTGGCGATAGGGACAGAAGGTTCTGTAGTTCTGAAAGTGAGTGGTTTGGTGTGTCGTCAGTGCACACTCCTAGTGATGTGAGACTGACTTCATTTTAAAAGTATATGTACAATGTCAGACCGGGAGCTGTTGTAGGGACGCAGATTAAACCTAGTCCTGGACTAAAAGTACTTAGACTTATTGGAGAGCCTCCATTAAGCACGCTGCTTAATCTGGGTCAGGGAAACCAGCCTTTAAAGTTCCAAATGCTATCTTAAATTAGTGACTGTTTGTGCATGTTTGGTTGTCGACATGTAAGACTTTGGGGTAAGAGTTAAGGGTCATATTCGGTTGGCACCGAAAACACTCAAAAATGGAGTGAAATGGGGCTGTACGATCTGAACACTTTTTGCTTTCCGTTGCACAACGTTTTGCCTCATGAACACAACCCAGGCCACCCCCCAGTGTCCCGCCGGGCTCTGTTTAAAAGACACCGGGCTAAATAATTTACACCCCCCCCCCCCCCCCCCCCAGTCTCTCTCTCTCTCTTAGAGATCAATCAGGCGCGCCCACTTTACCCCAAAATGCCTCACAGGCAGCTCGTCTCCCACCACCCATTGGCCCGCTGAGAGCATTGATCTGAACTAGTGAATAGTCAACACGTTATTTGGTCGTAGGTCTGTTTGTGCTGTTACAGCCAACTCATATTGTCATTGTCCATAGGATTTAGCAAGGCAGCACAAACGGATCTGAAACCAAGCAATGAATGCTGCATCACATTATTGTAAACCCATCAAACACCAGCTAGGCCCAAATGTGTTGTTCAATTACCTTCACATGTGCATGACAAAATCAGTAAGTTGTAATGAGTACAGCTTTATAGGTGTGCTTGATTGACACTAGCCAGACTTAGCTCATTCATCTCTCTCTCTCTGGTGTAGAGCTGGGCAGCCGAGCCAAGAGGCTGTGTGTAGCTGAGCGGCGGCAGCCCTACAGTGGAGCGGACTGGTGCTCTGGGGGCGAGAGTGACGAGGAAGACCCAGGGTTCTTTAGTAAGTACTGTAGCTACCTGGTCAACTGGTACCAGAGCTGTTTGTACAGTCTTACCAACTCCTATGGCCACTGCCACAAACAGTCCTCTGGCAGCGTTTACACAGGCAGCCCAATTCAGACCTCTTTTTCACGAATTGATCATCTGACCAATCGGATCAGCTCTGGAAAAAAATATGATGTGAGGAGATCTGATGTGACTGGTCAAAAGAACAATTATTGGAAAAAATGTCAGAGTTGGGCTGCCTGTATAAACGCAGCCAAACAGATCTGGGACCAGACCAGTGAACTGGGGTTGGGAAGGAACAGAAGCGTGATTTGCTCTGCGTGCTCCCCATGGCCCTCCTACATCAGATTACACAGGTCTAATGATCTGGTGTCAAGCGTCTCAGTGTAGGAGTGCTGATCTAGGAGCGGTGTAGCTTTTTAGATCACAGTGAATAAGACTACATGGACAGCGAGGAACTGATTCTACTCGGAGACGCTTGATACTGTATAGCTCATCTGAATAGTCTGTATTTATTGCAGGTTGTATTTATTGCAGTGAACACATCTGATCTCACATCGCTCCCGGAGAATTGTTTTAACGTCTAAGGAACCACATACAGCGATATTTTGAGATGCACAACTATGGTCTGGTCCATAGTGTTCTCTCATTCTCACCTCTACTTCCTGTTTCTCTCCCCAGACTGCAATTTGATAGAGATGAAGCCTTTGGACTCCAACAACGCGCTCAGCTCAGCCACGTCGACACACAATACCGTTGGAGGTCAGAGCATGGAGCTGGCCGGCAGCGGTCCCAAGCCCGGTTCAAAGGTTGTGTACGTCTTCACCACAGAGATGGCCAACAAGTAAGCTAGCTCTGGCTGTGTGTTTGTATGGTTGATTGGTCATTGTTCATGATCTGTACTTTTAAAGTATACCACACACTGAACTCTCTCTCCGGATTTAACAATGGTGGAAACTCCCTCAGGCCAATGCTTCTTTGACCAATCCGATGCTTTTAAATCTGACAAGGAGGGTGCTAGTTCACACTTCTGGAGAAAGGTGGAGACTAGTGAATGCATTCAAAATGAAGGTACCCGATGGAAACCTTAGTGTTGGGTGTTGTCCCCTTCCCTCCTGATTCTTCCGAGAGATCTAGCCAGTTCCCTGTCTCTGACCCGTGCACTACCATCTCCTCCTCACACACCCTTTACCCCGCACACACCCTGGTGTGCCCTGAGGAGCCTAGCCAGTCATCTGGTCATTGTGTTCTGCCGGTCACTGACAGACTGGCTGTGAATAATGACAGAGGGTCACCCAAACTCCGGGCTGTCCCCTAGTGGGGTGGTCCCATTTGTGTTGATGACAAGCTCCCCCCGCCACTTATCTGCCCTGAGTAGCCCAGCCAAGTGTGTTCTGTGTTCTGTTCAGTGTGTTCTGCCTGTCTCGACCTCTGTATGCTCGGCTATGAAAAGCCCACTGACATTTACTCCCGAGGTGCTGACCTGTTGCACCCTCTATAGCCACAATTTTTTTGGACCCTGCTGGTCGTCTATGAACGTTTGAACATCTCGAAGAACAATCTAGCCTTAATTGCTTTGTATTCTTTTATTCTCCACCTGGCACAGCCAGAAGAGGACTGGCCACCCCTCAGAGCCTGGTTCCTCTCTAGGTTTCTAGAGTTCCCTGCCTTCCTAGGGAGTTTTTCCTAGTCACTGTGCTTCTACATCTGCATCGCTTGCTCTTTGGGGCTTTAGGCTGGGTTTCTGTATAAGCACTTTGTGACATCTGCTGATGTAAAACTGACTTTATATATGCATTTGATAGATTGATGAGGAGATGGACAACAGGAGGCCCTGCCACTCGCCCCTAACCATGGAACGCTCAACTGTTTAGTTCACCTGTGTAGTTCAACTGGCTATTACTGATTTATAGTTGCTTGAACTCCCGCCCAGAACACATTGGCTGTGTTTACACAGGCATTCCAATTCAGATGTTTTGCCCAATCATTGGCAAAAGAGCTGATATGACTCGTCAGAAGACTGATTAGTAGGATTGAATCCTTGAGCTGCAGTGAACGGAGGACTCCTTCCTCGTTGGGGTTTTACGGTGGTGTGCATACCAGTATTGGGTGCATTGCCACCACCTTCCGGGCTGGAATGTTATGAGACGGATGGAGGTGTTCTAGATTCTGCACTCTAGTCTACATGAATGGAAGAAGTAATTGGAGAGAGTAATTGAGGCCGCTGTGGCCTTTTCGCAGACGGGTGATTATGGTTTCTGATCGTCTTGAGGGTTCTTCGTGGTTATTGCTGATTGAAACCAAGTATAGATGCCTTCCCTTTTCATCTTCGGTCCATAACTTTTGCCATTTGTCTGGGATTCTGAGGAGTGGTCCAAGGACTATGCTAAGCAGATGTATTTAAAGGCCCATATTTCACCATGCAGTAACTTAGTTAACAGAACAATAAGAGCTTTTTCCCTCCCCACTCAGACCACTCCCAGACAGTCCTGGCTAAATCCTTGCTTGAGAAATTGCCCTTTGCTAAGAAGGAGTTTTTTTTGTATCTTTTTGAGCGTTTACTTTTTAGTTTATTTATTTTTATTTATTTATTTAACCAGGTAGGCTAGTTGAGAAAAAGTTCTAATTTGCAACTGCGACCTGCCCAAGATCAAGCATAGCAGTGTGAACAGACAACAGAGTTACACATGGAGTAAACAATTAACAAGTCTCAATAACACAGTAGAAAAAAATAGTCTATATACATTGTGTGCAAAAGGCATGAGGAGGTAGGCGAATAATTACAATATTGCAGATTAACACTGGAGTGATAAATGATCAGATGGTCATGTACAGGTAGAGATATTGGTGTGCAAAAGAGCAGAAAAGTAAATAAATATAAACAGTATGGGGATGAGGTAGGTAATATTGGGTGGGCTATTTACGGATAGACTATGTACAGCTGCAGCGATCGGCTAGCTGCTCAGATAGCAGATGTTTGAAGTTGGTGAGGGAGATAAAAGTCTCCAACACAATGAGGTGTTGGCTTTAGGGATGATCAGTGAGATACACCTGCTGGAGCGCGTGCTACGGGTGGGTGTTGCCATCGTGACCAGTGAACTGAGATAAGGCGGAGCTTTACCTAGCCTGGACTTGTAGATGACCTGGAGCCAGTGGGTCTGGCGACGAATATGTAGCGAGGGCCAGTCGACTAGAGCACACAGGTCGCAGTGGTGGGTGGAATAAGGTGCTTTAGTAACAAAACATGAGAACATTCACAGTAAGGTACCTTATTGTTACCCCGAAAAGAAAAAAAATACCTGTTCGCATTGGAACTTGTTTAATGTCTTCAGTGGGTATTATTCACAATTGTGCTCAATATATGACTTTGATGATCGGCTTCAATTATTCATTTATTAACCTGATTTTGAAATGGGCCTCTTCCACCTGTTGCCTGTTTGAAACGCATGCGCACACACCTACTCATGAGTGTGCTCCGCTGTCTGCAGGGCGGCTGATGCGGTCTTCACAGGCCACTCGGACAACATCATTGCCTTCCACATGAACAACAACGGCAAGGGCAACAAGCCCCATCTACCTGTGGTAAGTCTAACCCACTTCAATACAAAAAACACGTTTGACGAGCCTATTATTTATCATACCATTTGGGGTATCATCGAAATCGGCCATTTTGCCGTTATCAGACCATTTGCATTGTGCCCCTTGTTGGTCTGGTAATATAATGTTATATAACAATGTTAAAACTTTAAGCATGTTTCGGACAATGTTATGATATTTGTCCAACTCAAAATAATTGTGTATTTTTTGAAGCTATATTAATTATGCACCCTGGCATGCTTTGATAAGCCTCTCAATGTGTACTGTCAGTGAGTGGGGACTTTTGGTAACCCCACCAACCCCTCTCTCGCCCTCACCCTGTGTTGTAGAATAATCATATGGGACCCCCCCGGGGTGACTCCAAGCAGCTGGGTGGAGCCCCCCAGCAGCAGTCATCTCACCCTTCTGACCAGAACCACCAGCAAGCCTCCAAAGCACCTCCACCAGGCCAACAGCAGCCAGCAGAGGCCCAGCCTCAGGGGGCCAAGCCTGGGAGCTTCCTCCAGGACGTGGCCGCCTCTGGGGGCATGGACTCTAAGAGTGGAAGCCCCCAGAACGGCACGCCCCACGACGCTAACAGCAACCCTGGAGGGACACCTGGCCACCAGACCCCTTCTGGGGCATCCCAACAGGGCTTCCCCTCTCTGGACCTTCCCAATGGCGCTGACGCCAAACTCACGGCCCAGCAGCAGCAGCTGGCACACGAGCTGATGTCCAGCATGGGGGACAACTCTGAGGGCCTGTCCCAGGAGCAGCTGGAGCACCGCGAACGCTCCCTGCAGACGCTACGGGACATCCAGCGCATGCTCTTCCCCGATGACAAGGAGTTATCCCTCAAAGACATGGTAGCCATGGGGCAGGGCAACCCAGGCGGGCCTCCTGGGCCCAACTCCGGCATGATGGAGGGGGGCCCCAAGAAACCTGGGGAGCAGGGCCCCCTCCAGGCCATGATGGCTCAGTCCCAGAGCCTGGGGAAGCCTGGAGGCCCTGTGGGGCCCCGGCCCGATGGCACTCCATTTGGGCCCGGAGGCCTCAGAGACATGTCATTCTCCCCGGACGAGCTGGGGCCTCCGCCTCCTGGACCGCCTATGAATTCTCACGGAGGGCCCGGCGGTGAGCACGGGGATCACACAGGGATGAACCCGGAGCAGATGGCATGGCTGAAGCTGCAGCAGGAGTTCTACGAGGAGAAGAAAAGGAAGCAGGAGCAGATGCAGCACCGGGGGCCCATGGGCGACATGATGATGCACCAACAAGGCCCCCGGGGCCCCATGATGCGCGGGCCCCCGCCTCCCTACCAGATCAATTCAGCTGGGGAGATGTGGGGCCCCGAGCACTTCCCAGAGCAGATGAGCATGGGACCCCGGGGCCCCATGCATCCCCACATGCAGAGGATGCCCGGCGGCTTCCCTCCTGGCATGATGAACCCGGGTATGGAGGGCGGCCCCAACCCCAGGGGGCCCCGGCCTGGAATGAATTGGCCCGACGACATGGGACCCAACATGGGCGACGGCAGGGGCTTCCTGCCCGGACAGGGGCCGTTTGTAGGGCCAGGGGGTCGGGTGGAGAGGTTCCCCAACCCACAGGCAGTGCAGGAGGCCATGTTCCAGCAGGGCATGGGGGGTGACAAGCAGGGCATGGGGCTGCCACCGGGCATGATCATGGAGATGAACAGGATGATGGGGGGAAACGGCCCCCGAGGGCCAATGGACGGCAACGGCCCTAACGGAGGAGGCATGATGTTTCCCAGAATGCCTGGCGATGTTGGCCCTATGAGCCCATCCTCCAGGATGGAGTTTGTCAAGGGCCTGGGCCGGGACATGGGCCCCGAGTTCAGCATGGGCCCTGGGAACATGAACATGGGGCCCAACCCCCAGATGATGCAGGCTAAGATGAGGGGGGAGCCTCCCATGAATATGAGCCCCGAGGAGATGATGAAGATGAGAGGAGGCTCCATGCCAGAGAACATGGGCCCTCAGAAGATGATGCAGGGGCCTCCCTTCCCTGACCAGGGGCACCACCCTGGGGACTTCAACATGGGCCCCAACCGCCACTTCCCGGGTATGGGGCCTCACGGGCCAGGGAACCCTAGGTGCCCCAGAGTTGAACCACCCTTCGGCCCTGACCAGCGAGGACCCAACCACGGCGGCAACGGTCGCCTCAGCCACATGCCCCCCAACTCGGGCCCGCCTCCCAACCAGAGGAACATGGGGGGCCGCAAGGGTCCTCAGGACATCCAGGGCGGCCAGGCTAACTCACCCAACATCAACCCCCTCAAGTCCCCTACGCTGAGGCAGGTCCAGTCCCCCATGCTGGGCTCGCCCTCTGGGAACCTCAAGTCCCCCCAGACACCCTCCCAGTTGGCTGGCATGCTCCAGGGGCCCTCGGCGGCGGCAGTGGCCGCGGCCGCTGCCTCCATCAAGTCTCCCCCCATGATGGGTTCGGCCGGAGCCTCTCCCGTCCACATGAAGTCACCCTCGCTCCCGGCACCCTCCCCAGGGTGGACATCGTCTCCCAAGCCCCCCATGCAGAGCCCAGGCATCCCCCAGAACAACAAGCAGCCCCCGCTCAGCATGACCTCACCCAACATGATGGGCAACGTGGAGCAAGGTGAGTCCCAGAAGTTTCTCCTCTGTTAGCTTTCCATCAATTCAGTTCAGTAGATTGTGCTTTATGGACTGACTCTTGACTTGAGATCTGTGCTTTTAACTCGGACTCAGGCAATGGGAGATTTGTGTGAAAGCTTGAGTGTAATTAGGATTCAGCCCTACGTGTGCTCTGCATAAGAAGATACAGTGGGTATTTATGTATCTGATCTCTCCTTCTCTTCCCTCCCCCCTTCTCGTCATCCTCTCCCTCCACTTCAGGAGGGAATGGTCCCACCACAGCACCCCCTTCCAGTAGTGCTTCCAGTCTCCCGTCTGGCAGCCCCTACGCCCTGCCCCCTGAGCCCACGATATCTCAGAACCCGCTGTCCATCATGATGTCACGCATGTCCAAGTTCGCCATGCCCACTTCCACGCCCCTCTACCACGACGCCATCAAAACGGTGGCGAGCTCGGACGACGACTCGCCACCGGCCCGCTCGCCGAACCTGCCACCCATGAACATGCCTGGTAAGAGCTCCAACATGCAGTTATATTTAGCATACAAACACACACAGCTGCACCAGAGAGGCTGTTTAGACCAGGCCATTTTCCGGTAAGGCATAACAAATCATAAATACCTATACATATCTGTATCCAAATTTGCACCTTTCCAATTTTCTTCTACACATACCCCTGGAGCCTAGAACATTCACTATACTGAGGCGTAAGTGTATGCTTAAAACTTCTCATGGGCAGGTGGGACGGTAGCTTCCCACCTGGCCCACATCCGATGAAATTGCAGGGCAAGAAATTCAAACTACAGTATTATAAATATTGAACTTTCATAGACTCACAAGTGTAATACATCAAAATAAAGCTTCACTTCTTGTTAATCCAGCCGCTGTATCAGATTTAAAAAAAGGCAAACCATGCGATTATCTGAGGACAGCGCCCCACATACAAACACATGAAAACATACAGTGCCTTGCGAAAGTATTCGGCCCCCTTGAACTTTGCGACCTTTTGCCACATTTCAGGCTTCAAACAAAGATATAAAACTGTATTTTTTTGTGAAGAATCAACAACAAGTGGGACCCAATCATGAAGTGGAACGACATTTATTGGATATTTCAAACTTTTTTAACAAATCAAAAACTTAAAAATTGGGCGTGCAAAATTATTCAGCCCCTTTACTTTCAGTGCAGCAAACTCTCTCCAGAAGTTCAGTGAGGATCTCTGAATGATCCAATGTTGACCTAAATGACTAATGATGATAAATACAATCCACCTGTGTGTAATCAAGTCTCCGTATAAATGCACCTGCACTGTGATAGTCTCAGAGGTCCGTTAAAAGCACAGAGAGCATCATGAAGAACAAGGAACACATCAGGCAGGTCCGAGATACTGTTGTGAAGAAGTTTAAAGCCGGATTTGGATACAAAAAGATTTCCCAAGCTTTAAACATCCCAAGGAGCACTGTGCAAGCGATAGTATTGAAATGGAAGGAGTATCAGACCACTGCAAATCTACCAAGACCTGGCCGTCCCTCTAAACTTTCAGCTCATACAAGGAGAAGACTGATCAGAGATGCAGCCAAGAGGCCCATGATCACTCTGGATGAACTGCAGAGATCTACAGCTGAGGTGGGAGACTCTGTCCATAGGACAACAATCAGTCGTATATTGCACAAATCTGGCCTTTATGGAAGAGTGGCAAGAAGAAAGCCATTTCTTAAAGATATCCATAAAAAGTGTTGTTTAAAGTTTGCCACAAGCCACCTGGGAGACACACCAAACATGTGGAAGAAGGTCAGATGAAACCAAAATTGAACTTTTTGGCAACAATGCAAAACGTTATATTTGGCGTAAAAGCAACACAGCCCATCACCCTGAACACACCATCCCCACTGTCAAACATGGTGGTGGCACCATCATGGTTTGGGCCTGCTTTTCTTCAGCAGGGACAGGGAAGATGGTTAAAATTGATGGGAAGATGGATGGAGCCAAATACAGGACCATTCTGGAAGAAAACCTGATGGAGTCTGCAAAAGACCTGAGACTGGGACGGAGATTTGTCTTCCAACAAGATAATGATCCAAAACATAAAGCAAAATCTACAATGGTTCAAAAATAAACATATCCAGGTGTTAGAATGGCCAAGTCAAAGTCCAGACCTGAATCCAATCGAGAATCTGTGGAAAGAACTGAAAACTGCTGTTCACAAATGCTCTCCATCCAACCTCACTGAGCTCGAGCTGTTTTGCAAGGAGGAATGGGAAAAAATGTCAGTCTCTATGTGCAAAACTGATAGAGACATACCCCAAGCGACTTACAGCTGTAATCGCAGCAAAAGGTGGCGCTACAAAGTATTAACTTAAGGGGGCTGAATAAGTTTGCACGCCCAATTTTTCATTTTTTGATTTGTTAAAAAAGTTTTAAATCTCCAATAAATGTCGTTCCACTTCATGATTGTGTCCCACTTGTTGTTGATTCTTCACAAAAAAATACAGTTTTATATCTTTGTTTGAAGCCTGAAATGTGGCAAAAGGTTGCAAAGTTCAAGGGGGCCGAATACTTTCGCAAGGCACTGTATTTCAACCAGGCAGGGGCGACACGAAAGTCAAAAATAGGGATATAAAAAATGCCTTGCCTTTGATCTTCTTCTGTTGACACTCCAAAAGGTCCCAATTACATCACAAATGGTCCATAAAAACATCAGTCAATAATAAGTTTCCCTCCATCAAAATGCACACAAAATAATTCCCAAACATTACTAAGAAACTTTTCCAAACAAGTCAAACAACGTTTATAATCAAACCTTAGGTACCCTAATACGAAAATAAACGATCAAATTTAAGACGGAGAATTCTTAGTCTTTACCGGAAAAAAAAACACAGAACGCGCTCTCGTCCTTGGTGTTTCGCCTGCCATATCAGTTCTGTTATACTTACAGATATAATTTTAACAGTTTTAAAAACTTTTGTGTTTTCTATCCAAATCTACCAATTATTCTAGCTTCTGGGCCTGAGTAACAGGCAGTTTACTTTGGGCATGCTTTTCATCCGGACGTCAAAATACTGCCCCCTACCCAAGAGAGGTTAAGCATTTCATGTTTTTGCTCTTTCTTTTATGGTTTGAATGTAGTGATCTCACCCTGCCTTGTCTCTCTGCTACCTCCTATAGGTATGGGAATGAACCACCACCCGGGCCACAACCGCATGATGGCTCCCACGTCACAAGGCCCCATGCCCGCTCTCAGCCCCATGGGCATGAACACCATGGGCTCCCAGCCCCTCTCCCACGGCATGCCTAACCAGATACCCTCGCCCAACCCGATGGGGGGACCACACCAGGGGCCCATGGGGCCGGGCATGATGGGGCCTCACGGCATGATGATGCCTGGCGGGCAGGACCCAGGGATGGGCAACCCTCAGATGATACCTCAGGGCCGTATGGGCTTCTCCCACCGAGGCCAGGGATTCCCCCCTGGCCACTCTCCTCCTCAGCAGGTCCCCTTCCCCCACAATGGCCCCGGGCCCCAGGGTGGTTTCCCTCATGGCATGGGCTTCCAGGTGGAGGGGGGCCCCATGGGCCGAATGGGAAACATGGGCCCCAGTGGGGATCCGGGCAGCATGTGTAAACCGAACACCCCTGGAGGAGGCCAGGACTTCAACATGTTCAACAATGATAACGACCTCCACGAGGTCATGCGAACAGGAGCCACCGGAATGCCAGAGTTTGATCTCTCCCGGATTATCCCATCGGAAAAGCCCAGCCAGACTCTGTCCTACTTCCCCCGCGGAGGCGATGGCCCGGGGGTGAAACCTCCTCACCCCTCCGGCCCCCAGGGCTTCCCTCCCCAGATGCAGGGAATGATGGTGGAGGGGAACCCCAGGATGGGGATGCCCATGCAGGGGATGGGGGGTCCGTCGGGCCCTGGCCACATGGGGGGGCCCCAAGACATGCCAATGGGGAACCCTGGCCACAATCCCATGCGGCAGCCACACCCGGGACACCCCGGCTTCATGCCCCAGGGCATGATGGGACCCCAGCACCGGATGCTGTCGCCGGGGCAGCAGCCAGGCATGATGGGAGGACCTGGGCAGGGGATGATGCAGGTTAAAGAGAGGGGGGGGCCCATGTACAATCACCCGGGCCCCGTGGGCTCGCCCAACATGATGATGTCACTTCACGGCATGGGTGGCCCCCAGCAGACTATGATGATGCCGCCTCAGATGAGGCCTCGCGGCATGGCAGGGGACATGGGCATGGGCTTCAACCCTGGTCCCGGAAACCCCGGGAACCTCATGTTCTGAGCTGCTACAGCCAAGTAGAAACTAAAGACCTAAACAAAGGAATACAAATGAGACTTGTGCTCTCTTAGGCGGTTGTTGTGTGGACTGGGGACACATACATTCACTCTGGCACATACTCACACATCCCGAGACACTTTTGGGCTGTTTTAGCAGTCTGTCGGGTGTGGTGGTGCAACTGCAGCGTGTTCCACTGAGGGGAAGGCGGATGTACACCATTTCAGAGGGGACTGATCTTTCTCTGTTTGGGGAAACGTAGAATGTACGGCACGAGTCTAAGCTCCGGTGTTCAACGGGCGGATAGGAAATGGGCCTCTTCATTAAAAACTCGAGGGATGACCCGGGACCAGAGGTCCGTAGTTGTACTGTTGTTATAAGAACAGCTAAACTACGAAATGTAAAGAACAATGAAGCATTAAAAACACAATGAACTGAATGAACAGACAAAAAGGTCACCGTTTTTTTTTGTTGTCTTGTTTTTTTTTTGTCCCATTTTTGGCTGTATGTTTACATCTCATCTCATCACTACCCTCCACAGATTCAATGCTCTTTGTATTTGCGTACTGTAATTGTGTTGTTAAAGGGATTTTACTAGTGACTTCTAGTTTGTTTTCCCATCTTCTTTTGTAAAGGAGGGTGGGGGTGTGGGGGTAGCCAAATGCCGCTGCAACTCCCACTCTGAAATGCTGTTTACCATGTAGGGGGGGGGGGGGGGGTCAAAGTATTTTAAAAACGGCATTTTCCTTTGTTACTCTACATGATATGCCAAATGATGACCTCATACAGATAATAGTATTATTAAAAGAAAGCACAAACATGATTTAACTGTAAAGAAAGCGTTTTCTTTTCTCCTGTTTTTGTCAAAAAACACTTGGTAGGAGGGGTGATTCTCTGGCATACGCAGTGAGGTGCTGATGAGGCCTGGTTTAGAATTGGATATGGGTTTGGGGGGGGGGGGGGGGGGGATGATGAT
Source organism: Oncorhynchus kisutch (assembly GCF_002021735.2). Taxonomy (NCBI): domain Eukaryota; kingdom Metazoa; phylum Chordata; class Actinopteri; order Salmoniformes; family Salmonidae; genus Oncorhynchus; species Oncorhynchus kisutch. The sequence continues at coordinate 14,053,216 of NC_034178.2, read as the reverse complement.
GTCTGTCACACCTCAAACCCCTCTCAGCCCTAACGGACAAACAGACACGGCAGTAAGCAAAGCCTCTGCTCTCACCCTTCTAGGCTAGGAGTACAGAGAGGAGAGTGAAGAAGAAGCAGCAGCCTTAACCATGTCTGGATTACTTGGAGGGGTGACCATGACATTTTGCAGAATTAAAAAAATTAAATAATAATGTCACAAAAAAAACTAACAGAAAATGAGGTCATGGGTTGTATCTGTGTCCCTGCCTCTCCTGTGTTAACACATTTGTCATGCAACTCCATTGAATTTGGTACAGGGCTGTGGTGTTGGAAGACAAATAAAATCTATTGTTTGGTATACAAGTGGCCTGTGTTGTGTCGTATACTGTTTTCCCCCTGGCACACCAGTCAATCACACCTTTTGGAGTCGTAATCGACGTATGATTAATGTCATGTTCCATCATCTATACGGAAAAATCCTTTGTGTCCATTACAATGGACCTCACACTGTATGGAGCAATGTGGCCACCTAGTGGAGAAACTCTGGTCAGTGGTGCTCACATCCTGTTCTTAGAGTTCCAGGGCCCAATGCCAACAACTCTCCTATTGTGGTACTCCACTCCAGTGGTTCTCAAACTTTTTGGGTTACTGTACCCCCAAGCACATTTTGTTCCCTGAAGTACCCCCCCCGTGTGCATTTCACCAGTAAGCCTATGGTCTTTTGAGTCTCTTCGAGTATTCCCTGTGGATAGGGTTACCTGGTTGAACTACTGCTCAATAGAGAGAGCCTAGTGCATTGTTAAACCATTTTTGTTTTTGAAGATTGGAACTTTCAGCAATATCCGACAGACTGGTGTTGGAATAATGCTTCAAGTGTATCAGGCCAAAATGATAAATAATATACAATCAGGGCCCGTATTCCTCAGAGTAGGAGTACTGAGCTAAGATCAGGTCCCCCCCTCTTATAACTTAAGGTTAAACTGATCCTAGATCGGCACTGCTACTCTGAGATGCGTTGTGAATTCAAGCACAGGTATTGAGAGTATTTCCATTGAATGTCCATACATGCACATTGTATGTAAGTTAACCAACCCCCAGGGAATTCTCTTTGGCTCCCATCCAGACCATGCCCTGGGAAACGTTGGGACTAGTTCCCTAGCCTATTCTCAAAACTTCTAAACGCTGGGAATCACTTCTCAAGGTTTCCTCTGGCTCCGAATATCCACCAAGGCACTATAATTACCCAGCATTCCAGAGAACAGCCTGGTCCGTCAGCCTGGCCAAGGGGGCTTTGCCCTCGACTAATTTTAGAGCGGGTGAGTGTGTCCTGCAGCTGTGAAGCCTGGCATTCATGCCTCTGGTTTATACACACAGATTAAATATGGCTACAACGAGGGAAACTGATACTGAATCTCAACAAATGATTGACCCTGTTGCTCGATAAGAGGCCAGTTAAAAAATATATCTCAGATGAGGTGTGTTCATAGGTTCGAAAACATCAGTCAAATACAGTGCATGGTACATATGGGATGTATATATTGGGTTTGTGCTCGTTTGACATTTTGTCTTAATGCGAAGAGAATCAGTGGTCTTTACCGTACACAGTCAATATACAGTACACTGAACGTTGTCATCAGTGTACAAAATAGAATCGCTCTACTTGAAACATGAGCAGATAAGACAGCTTGCAAATTCCTATCATGTGTCACGGGTAAATGTGTTTTTAACGGCAGACAATATATACTTCTATACACAAAATTAACATGAAAACATTTGTAACACTAAAGATACATAGATTTTCACATTGCCTTTTGCTAAAGTGCAAAGTTGACAAAAATGTGATTGCAATGACACCACCCCAAATACAATATAATTCACATTAAACAAAGATGTGTTAAATTAGCTAGACAACATTTTTTTGTTAATTCGTATTTAGATTTAGTTAAACATTTGAAAACGCAAATCTGAGATTTTTTTAAAAGACTATACCCAGATTCTGTAAACCAGTGCAAAACTATTTCAGTTTCTGACCACATACTTTGCCAGATAAAAAAGGTTTATACATATATAAATCAGCCCTTCTGTTTGCTAATTCTGAAAGGGAATGCCTTTCCAAAAATGAAGAGAATTCCTTTCTGGCTTACTAAAACGGTCTTTCCTTGACAATAGACATGCACTCGTTTGGCAAGATTCGCGGTCAAGGTCTCTGCCCGGTTTTCTGATAGCGATGGAATTTAGGCTTATGAGTGTTTTAATGATGCATCTTTCCTACAACGACCGAAGGAAGATGTAACATGCGTCTGCCAAAACACCACGCAGAGAGAACTGTCGCAAAGTGCGTCGTTGGAGCATTGATACTGATAGGCTCTAAAGAAAAAGAGCGCTGGTCTCGGATCAGCTTTCTCCATTCAAATATTTCCTTAACATTATAATTATTTCACAATACTGACAACGGATCAGCTCCCATTGAGGCAGTTTTTATGAATAATGCTTACCCAATGAAAATTCACCAAATCACAGATTTGGCACATCATTGCGCACACATCAGGGAATATGTTGAGACAAATACTGACAGTAGCAAAATCAGGGGTGCAACTTTCACTGTGGACGGGGGGGACATCCCCACATTCTGAAGTTGCATTTTTGGAGTGTTTATCTGACTGGATAAACATATATATATATTTATGTCCCCCCCACTTCTAAAACCAAAGTTGTGCCCCTGAACAAAATAGAACTCAATTGATTGAACATGAAATGTATTTCAATATTATTGAAATAGGCCTACAGCCTACTGTTTATATTTTAATGCAGTCATCTCGGGTTTTCATTTGAAGCATATTTGCATCAATTGCAAACACATTGGCACCTTTGTATTTGGAGTCGACTTTGTTCTGAAGTTATCGGCGTCACAGAGACATAGACACCATGTGATTCAATGTTTAGCAGAGATTTATGTCTATAAAGTGACGAGGGAGGGCGAAAAAAGCATCCGACGCGCTTCGCTGTTCTAGGAGTTGTCCGAGGCCGTTGTTAGATTATGAGCGTTTCTCAATTGCAAAGTTGATAACGATGGTTTCGGGAAACAGCTCTGAGATATAATGATGCTCCAACGAAGGTTCTAACAATGAATTTAGCCTTAAGATGGTTTTGGGAAACGGGGAACCAGGTCAGTCAGGGTATCTGAACTATGCACTATGAACTATGTCCTCCCCACACCCTGGGAAGCTTGGGATGTCTGCTTTAACCGAGGATGGCTCCACATAAATAAAGCCCTTATCAAAATAGGTTGTAGTTTTGTCTGTCTCTCTTTAACCATACAAAGTACACAAGAACATATATTTTAATCCCATGGGTCGTCCCTGTAGGTCCTACTGGATCTCTGGTTGGAATTGATGACAACATCAGGATTCACATGGTGTGTCTGCTTGTTTGTGTTGTATGCCAACGAAAGTGTCTGCGTGCCTCTGTAAATGTAAAGTGTGTGTGTGTATGTGTTCGTGTGCATGCATGAGAGAGAGCAAGCTTACACACGCAGAGCGTTCGTCTAAGCGTACGTTTGTGGGTCATTGACAGGCAGCCGTCCTTCACATATCTCTCTCTCTCTGAGTGACAGACTGGCTGTCATCTGTCCCACTTAGCTGTCCCCAGCAGCCAGTCAGTGTCACAAAGCTGATAGTGTGGCAGTGACCCACTCATTCTCAGGTCTGGCACAAGGCCCCCCTGTCTCTCAGGGAGAGACTCCGCGACAGCAGTCAGAGTCAATGTCTCTGTCTCAAATGGCACCTTATTCCCCTATATAGTGCACTACTTTTGACCAAAGCTATATGTGCCCTGGTTTAAAGTAGTGCACTACACAGGCAATAGGGAGCCATTTAGGACGTAGTCAGACCGAGGTCTCAGACAGTCACATTAGTGGATTAGTCCTGAGGGCTAAATATGAAGGCACTAACCCCTCTACAGCTGTTTGATTAGTTCGAGTATTCCGTTTCAAGACTTGTGATACTTTGTGACTTCGATGACTTATGCCATGCAGTGTTCAAATTAGTCCCCGACAACAGATGAGTAATAGTCATCCCAGTCTTGGGTGTGTGTGTTTGAAACGATCCAGGGACAGTGTGTGTGTTGGGAATTGGAGCTATACAGCCAAGTCATCGGGTCGCACACGGCTACTGGAGCCGCTGGTCTTGCTCAGACGCCTCTTGTCCTTCAGGAAACCATTTTGGAAGCCGTTTTGGAGCAGCGAAGGGGGCGGGGTGCAGGCGTTGGGCGTGTCGGCGTGCCCTTCATAGGTCACGTGCAGGAAGTCTTCCGTTTCAAGGTCCTTGTGGACAACACGGTGGCGCTCAGTGGCCATGTTGACTGAGTTCTGCTGGTGGGCCAGCCGGTTGTTGAAGGGGGGGCAGCTAGGATGGGGGTGGGATTGGGAGTGCATGGGGTGTGTGTGAGGGGAAGAGCTAACACACTGGCTGAAGTCTGGGGGTGGGGTGCAGGGCATGGATGGACGGGGTGGGCTGTCAGGTTCAGCAGTGATGACCGTAGCACTTGAAGGCGTGCGTCCTTGTAGCAGCTGTTGCTGCTGTTGTTGCTGCTGTTGTCGTTTCCTCCTCAGAAACCTCTGACACTGCTTAAAGGCCAGGTGGTAGAGCTCCACGGCGCTGAGAAACAGCGACACGCCCGACACGGCCAACATGAACACGATGAACACATTCTTCTCCGTGGGCCGCGAGACGTAACAGTTAACCGGGTGTGGACAGGGCCGGCTGTGGCACACGTACAGGGCATTGAGGAAGACCCCGTAGAGGATGTACTGCACCACGATGAAGACCACCTCCATTAGCGTCCGGATCAGGATGCTCAACACGTAAGTCTGCAGCAGCGCCCCGCGCAGACGCACCCTGCCCATGCCGCTGCCCTCCTTCCCGCACTCTCCCCCCTTCTCTTCCCCGTGCTCCAGATAATGCTTCTCCTCTCCGCCTTCCCCTCCTCCTTCCTCCCCGTCACCTCCCCCCTGGTCCTCCTGCTCCTTGCGCCGGCGTTTCTCCTCCATGCGCACCGTGTGCATGGCATGGCCCATGTAGATGAGCGACGGCGTGGACACGAAGACAATCTGCAGCACCCAGTAGCGAATGTGAGCGATGGGGAAGGCCGTGTCGTAACAAACGTTCTCGCAACCGGGCTGCTCCGTGTCGCAGGTGAAGTCCTCCTGCTCGTCGCCCCACGACGACTCGGCGGCCGTGCCCAAGACCAGAATACGGAAGATGAAGAGGATGGTGAGCCACACCTTGCCCACAGACGTCGAGTGCTCCTGCACCTCTTCCAAGAAGTTGCCTAGGAGACTCCAGTCGGCCATCACCCGTCACACACCACACCTCTGGAACAGCCTGGGAGAGAGTACAGCAGTCAGGGAACAGTCAGTCACCATCTATAACAACCATCATGCCTGGTCCCAGATCTGTTTGCGTTGTCATTCCAACGCCGATGGTCACTGGGATGCCATTGAGGGTAGGAGTTGGCAAGACATTACAAACAGATCTGGGACCGCGTTAACTACGATCTACTGCGCTTATAGATCAATGAATGACATTTCTGCATTAAATGAAAGTGCTGTTGTTCTGTGGGATATTTGATTTGTGTTTCTTTTTTTCAGGACGTTTGATTATTCTGTTTCATGGCTTGTCACACTTTGTGACTTAATTCACTTGTGTCATGCAGTGTTGGCTTGTGTTATTATTTGACTGGTTTCCAAGTTTCTCTTCATTACACCAAAGTATTCTGTGCTGTGCTGAGCTGCTCTGCTCTGTACAGTACCTTACTGTACTGTACCGAGTAATGCTGTACTGTACCGTACTGAGCTGTGCTGTATTGTACCAGGCGATGTGTTTGGGGCTGTGGAGTTGGTATATTAATAGACTTTTCTCCCTGCGTGGCCACAGTGGGCTCAGTAGACTGACCTAGTTTGAGCCAAGTATGTTCCCACAGCCCTGCCTGCCTGGCCCAGCAATCTGGGAAATCGGATGTCAGTTTTAAGGAAGTCTAAAGTCAACAGAAACACAGAAATAAACATGTCACGGGGCTTATCTTTGCATTACTTAGCCTGGGAAAGAGTGAGACATACTGATTTACATTTCCTTTGGCCAGAGATTGGTGGTGCATGTTTCTTGAGACATTGACAACAAACAAGGTATAATAAGGAAGTGGTGACTGGTAAGATGTAAAACATGTATAAAGAGCTAAGAACAAATAAATCAATGCACTTTGTTTATGTTGATAGAAATGAATCAGTCTCAGAACTGAGTCAAGACATTTCCAAAGGACCCGTTCCCTCAAAAGCAATTTCCAATAACAGACGTCATATGGTCATTTGACAATATACAGTAAAGAACTATATTATTTCTAGTCTAGGAAAGTCTTGTTCTTCTTGGTGGTTGTTTAGGTCTAACTTATGAACACCGGAGCTTTACCATTTCATCACCCCATGAACTCTACTCTCAGCTCTTCTCTCTGTGCATATACATCTGCACTCGAACTAGCAGCGTTACCTGCCCCGATACCAAAGCCTTGGCCCTTGCAGAGCAAAGGAAACAGCTACTTCTATGTTGAACACTACTAGCACACACAGCTCACTAGCTGGCGATTCCACATCGCCTCCATGAGCACAGACAGTACAGTAGTGTGTACTCCAGACTCCCCCCACTCACACTCAAACAAAGGATAAACTAAGTAGTGTCTATTGAACAACGTTTTATAGTACTTAGTTTCATACAGTAGGAACACAGTGAAAACCATTATTCAACTAAATAGCATATGTAAAAAGACAGCTATGCAAACTTGATGTTTGACAAACTATGCAGTATGATAATTACCGTTGTACAGACTAATTGGTTCAAGTTAAGGTTAGTGTTCACTCCTAAGAAGTTGTGTTCAGTCTTACCAGCAGAGACATTAAACCTTCCTTCGACTAAAATCCATCTGGCACTGAAGGTTGTATTTACTTCAGACTGTGTAGATCCTCAGTCTTTCTCTCTAGACGACACGGTGTGTTACTGTAACGTTGTCGCATTTCCCCCCTCTTTCTCCCTCACTTCTCCTGAAGGGCAGGACCAATGGAAAGTATGGAGTTGCAGCATCAGTGCTCTTTAAGCTCAAGTGAGGGTGTTGATTAGACAGTGTGTGTGTGTGTGTGTGTGTGTGTGTGTGTGTGTGTGTGTGTGTGTGTGTGTGTGTGTGTGTGTGTGTGTGTGTGTGTGTGTGTGTGTGTGTGTGTGTGTGTGTGTGTGTGTGTGTGTGTGTGTGTGTGCGCGCGCGCATGCACATGTTTGTGTGTCTGAGGAAGAGGGTATGTGGGGCAATAGGGTTTCCCTTCTTCATCTACAGCGGACCAGTAGCTTGTGTGTGAGGACGATTTAAGCTCTAGTGGCCACATGACAGTGACCTCAGCCAAGTTATGGGAACTATGGCTGAGTGGAAAGTCGTTTTTTTTGTAAGACATAATAGAAATAATACTGGTAATAATACTGCCCATATTGGTGTATAGAAACGGTTATTCAAACATGGCAAAATAACCTGGAATGTTTTTTACTGCTGGTGCACATTTTGACAACAGTCATTGAGACCGACTCACTTCCCATAGAAACTCACCTCCCTTTGCATTTCTGTCTGAGGGGTCTTGGTCGCCATCCTGTCTCCCCCCTAGGCAGTCGAGGAAGCAATGTCAAACAATATGATTTCCTACTGCCACGGCACTTAAAAGGAAATCGCCCGTACTCAAGAAAACCAGTCTCTCTGCACTTTGAGAAAAAACTCTTCCATCGTTTTTTCTCACACCCAGCAGGCCAAGCAGTCCTGCTGTCAGAGTTAAAAATAAATACCCCAGACCAGCTCATTATGGTTTTCCTCAGTGCTTGTTGGCACTTTGCAGGCCCCGTCTTACTTAGATCAGCACCAGGACAATGTACCTGACTGGGGTCTTGGCAGCCGGGGGTACTTTAGGGAGGAAGAAGGTGCTCCCTCTGCCCTTCCGTCCTGCTCCTGCTGTTGTTAACCTCGGAAAGGAGAACAATGATGCTCGCTTTACAGTGCTTGGTGCTTGTCTGAAGTCCATATAAATAGGAAAACTAGAATGGACAAAGCCCGTCAGTCCACGGCAATTTCACACTCATGGCTACACAGAACATTGACTTAAATGGGGAATGTCCCTTGTGGTAATTAAGTTTCTGTGCTGGTGACACTGAGGGCAGCTGTTGAACGGAGAGAGAAGGGGGTAAATACCGGGGGTAAATACCTTGAAAACACTCTGGGACACCTGATAGGAGAGGACAGTGTGGTTCTTTCTGTTCTGTGATATAAGGAAATCCTTTATTCTACGTTTTGTCTCGTGTCTGTGTTAACCAAATAATGATAGTCCCTAAGCTCCTTGACTCCCTTATCATTCTTGTTCTCGCTCTTATGCTCCTTTCTGTTCCTAGGCAGTCATTGTAAATAAGAATGTGTTCTTAACTTGCCTAGTTAAATAAAGGTTAAATATATATATTATATATTTTTAATTAAATCATTCGCACACCCATGTCGTCTAGATCTACACAATGTGTCTTGACTGCTGTACACTCCACACCAAACACTATTTCCACATTCCTGGAGGTCAATGCATACATACAGTATGGTCCCTCTAGGTCAGTCACAGCAAGATAGATGATTTGGACTCACTTTTTCCTAGCAGACTTGACTCTTAGCTCCCTGACTCATTTGAAATAGGGGAGACAGTCCACTGGGGCCTCTGCCTTCCCACACTGCTCATAAAAAAAGTTATTATTAACATAATCAATCTTCATGCAGACCAGTTAGTCACAAATGAAAAATATTCCCATCAGGGATAGTTCACATTTGAAAGCAGAAAATAAGATAAAACGTCAAAACGGTGAACTCTCTCTCCAGCAGGGTTTACTAAAGTTTGGTACCTGAATGATAGCCTTCCGTAGAGGTGCTGTAATTGCAGAGTAAAGCAGCCATGACTTTGTTATGTTATGTTGTGGTACACACACACACCATTTACTCCCAGTTATTGCCACCTGGGAGCTACAGACTAAAGGGTTTGGACGTTTGGATCATCTTTAGCCTATCCTTATAGTCTATACGCAATTCCACACTTTACTTTACTTTTAGAAGTCTGGCCAATGAGGGTAATGGACTCCTCCTGAATCGTTCACTCCCTTTTACTTATTTATTTTTAAGAGACTACTTGAGACCATTTGTCATGTTCTGACCTTTATTTCCTTTGTTTTGTCGTTATTTAGTATGGTCAGGGCGTGAGTTGGGGTGGGCAGTCTATGTTTGTTTTTCTATGATTTTGGGATTTCTATGTTTCGGCCTAGTATGGTTCTCAATCAGAGGCAGGTGTCATTAGTTGTAACTGATTGAGAATCATACTTAGGTAGCCTGGGTTTCACTGTTTGTTTGTGGGTGTTTGTTTCCGTGTCTGTGTTTGTCACCACACGGTACTGTTTCGGTTTTGTCATTTCACGTATTCGGGGTGTGTTAGTGTTCAGGGTTTTTGTTATTAAAAACGATATGGACACTTACCACGCCGCATATTGGTCCTCCGATCCTTCTCGCCTCTCCTCTTCAGACGAAGAGGAGGAAAACCATTACACCATTTTTCAATTTCACAGAGCATAGCCCTATATCTTTAAACGATTTGGAGAATTAGCTTTGACTGAATAATTGCCACTAGTCATTCGAAGCTTAATTATTTATCAAGCGACTTATTTAAGTGCCTAAAGTCAACTGCTCCTACGAAAGGTTAATGAGAAAGGTATATGTCGTGTGTGTGTAAAGGCGTCAGCACCATCTAACTGTGGATGTCTCAGAGTTGTCATGTCCTTCCCTTTCAGCTCCAACACCATCCTTTCATGTCACTCGAAGCCCATTGAATACTGTTGGCCACATTTCGCCTCAAGGTCACAGGACAATGTAATATTAAGAGATTACATCAGGATAAGCCTCCACCCATTATTAATAACAATAGTCCAAGCTCTGAGAAAGTATGACTTCCCTATTTTGACTTTCTCCTGCTCTCTATATTGTTTGGCTTGCCACTCTTTTCCTTCCTTTATGTCATGTTTATTTTATTTTCGGGCTCGATTTCACGTCACTTATCTTGCATGTGCTCTCTGGTTTATCATCCGAATCTGCTCGGTGCTGCTAGCATGATCACCAGCAGCACAAACGAGAAGTCTAAAAGACAAGGAGGTTTTTTGTCTTTGGAGGCAACGCCAGAGCAGTTGACCATAAACTGCTTGTATATGTTTAGGCTGCAATCCCTTGGTCTGAAAGAGTCAACTTTAGATCTCAAATTCATCTGGCAGGTCGGATAATATTTCAGTACTAACAAAACAAGGCTTAATCGTTCAACGTCACAGCAGATGCTGCAGATCTATGCTGGCTTAGAAACTGCTAATGTAAAGTTGTATGCATTGTCCATGGCATGCACAGACACATGCATCCACACATACAGTACATGCACGCACCAGTGGTGTAAAGTACTTAAGTAAAAATACTTTAAAGTACTAGTTAAGTACATTTGTTGTGTTATCTGTACTGTACTATTTATATTTTTTGACAACTTTTACTTTTACTTCACTACATTCCTAAAGAAAATCATGTATTTTGTGTACTTCACAGTCAAAAGTACTTGTTACATTTTGAATGCTTAGCAGGACAGGACAAGGGTCCAATTCACACACGCATCAAGAGAACATCCCCGGTCATCCCTTTTTCCTCTGATCTAGCGGACTCACTAAACACAAATACTTCATTTGTAAATGATGTATAAGTGTTTGAGTGTGCCCCTGGCTATATTTATATTTAAAAAACAAGAAAATGATGCTGTCTGGTTTGCTTAATATAAGGAATAAAAATATTTTGTACTTTTACTTTTGATAATTATGTATATTTTAGCAATTACATTTACTTTTGATACTTAAGTATATTTAAACCCAATACTTTTAGACTTTTACTCAAGTAGTATTTTGAGTAATTTTCTATTAAGGTATCTTTACTTTTACTCAAGTATGACAATTGGGTACTTTTTCCTGACTCACACACACACACACACACACACACACACACACACACACACACACACACACACACCACACACACACACACACACACACACACACACACACACACACACACACACACACACACACACACACACACACACACACCACACACACACACACACACACACACACACACACACACACACACACACACACACCACACACACACACACACACACACACACACACACACACACACACACACACACACACACACACACACACACACACACACACACACACACACACACACACACACACACACACACACACACACACACACACACACACACACACACACACACACACACACACACACACACACACACACACACACACACACACACACACACACACACACACACACACACACACACCACACACACACACACACACACACACACACACACACACACACACACACACACACACACACACACACACACACACACACACACACACACACACACACACACACACACACACACACAACACACACACACACACACACACACACACACACACACACACACACACACACACACACACACACACACACACACACACACACACACACACACACACACACACACACAACACACACACACACACACACACACACACACACACACACACACACACACACACACACACACACACACACACACACACACACACACACACACCACACACACACACACACACACACACACACACACACACACACACACACACACACACACACACACACACACACACACACACACACACACACACACACACACAACACACACACACACACACACACACACACACACACACACACACACACACACACACACACACACACACACACACACACACACACACACACACACACACACACACACACACACACACACACACACACACACACACACACACACACACACACACACACACACACACACACACACACACACACACACACACACACACACACACACACACACACACACACACACACACACACACACACAGTTACTCTACCTGAGATGCAGCTGCTTATACCAGGCGGGTTCCTTTTCTGTTAAAAATGAAAATGCAGAAAGGTTTTCTCAGTGCTCAGGTGACAGGGAAGAAAAGTGAAGGACTCTCAATATTAGGGCTCAGGAATATTGTAGTAGAGCAGTCGTAGTCTCCGTTTCAGTATTAAGGCAAAAAGCTGTCCCTGAGAGGGTGAAATCCAAGTCTTGGTCTCTCTTTCTAGGCTGTGTGTCTCTGTTCAGACAGAAGACTCCTCGTCATGTCTTGTCTTGACACAGAAAGTTGTGTTTGTCAGGGTAAAGCAGAAAACTTAGTCTCTTTCAGTGTTCTGGCTAAAGATGACTGGGGTTGTCCCCCAATGTCGAGTCTCTCTTCTAGAGTCCAAACAGAAAGCTGTTTATCTCTCTCCCCTGAGGCAGAAAATTGAGTCTATCACCAGTTGGCTTGATGTGTTGAGGGATCAAATCCACTATCTGTCAATGATCAGCGGAAGAAAACAGAATCTTTCAACTTTAAGAAAACTGAAATGTTTTCGTCAACTATAATGACTATTTCCCTCTCTTTCCCTTTTTTCATTCCTTGGCAGAGATCAGGGTAGAGGGACTGGTGAGGCAGACTTCGAGGACGGACGGAGTAGATGAGGGAACAGACCTCAGGCTGATGAGCTAGAGCAGCTGTCTGTAATGTAGGAGACTACTAGACAGAACACGGGCAGAAATGCAGCCTTAAGCATGGTGGCAGTGGAAGAAATACCAGACATCACTTGTGGCCTGTCCTTCCTACCATACCCAGCACCCGGCAGCCCTCCAATAGCCTCCTCCCTTCCTCCTCCTCCTCTCCTCCTTTGGCTTCCTCTCTCTCTCAGCCCACAATGCCCTCGGTTTGCCTGCCTGGTAATCTATTCTAGAGAGAGGAATATCTCAGGTCAGGAGGGGAAGTCAGATTGTATTAGAACACAATGGCAATTCTACATTGGCCACTAACTCCCATTTTGTCTCTGCTCCCTAAACCATACATAGACCCACACAGGAGTACACACACACACACACACACACACACACACACACACACACACACACACACACACACACACACACACACACACACACACACACACACACACACACACACACACACACACACACACACACACACACACACACACACACACACACACACACACACACACACACATATATACACATATACACACACACACACACACACACACAGAGAGACTGAGAGAAAGAGAGGGGCCCATGCAATCTATTTTCAAGTAACCAAATTACAACTTGATTTTTCCTGGGTTTTACTGATTGCTTTGCAAGGCATGTTTGGAATACCATTACAGCCTTATGGCTATAAGCAAGTACACACTTAGAAAGAAGGTTTCCAAAAGGGTGCTTCAGCTGTCCCCATAGGAGAACCCTTTTTGGTTCCATGTAGAACTCTCTGTGGAAAGGGTTTTTACATGGAACCCAAAAGGGTTCTACCTGGAATCAAAAAGGGTTCTTCAAAGAGTTCTCCTATGGGGACAGCCAAAAAACCCTTTAGGTTCTAGATAGCACCTTTTTTTCTAAGAGTGTACAGTGGTAACTGTAGAAATGGCCTGTAAGCTGTTGAATGTTAACATCAAGACAACATTGAAAACATTATCTTATCAGCCTTGTAATATTGTACTTACACCAGTGAAACCATTGACGCCCGTGGTCTCCTCTACACTCCTAGAAAAATAGGTGTTATCTAGAACCTAAAAGGGTTATTTGGCTGTCCCATAGGATAACCCTTTGGAGAACTCTTTTTGGTTCTATATGTAGAACCCTTTTGGGTTCCAGGTAGAACCCTTTTCACAGAGGGTTTTACCTGGAACCAAAAAGGGTTCTCCTATAGAGACAGCCAAAGAAACCTTTTGGAACACATTTTTAAATAATCAGAATAATCAGAATATAGGCTGCATTGATATGGACAGCTGCAGTATTCCAACCGTTCAAATTCGACTGATCGCCTACAGCTCTGGCATGATTCAACGACAATTATTCCTTCTACAAAAACAAATGTGCCTTTCACAAAGGACCATGGAGAATTTTCAGGCAAGCACATGGTTGGTCTGAAAATTTCAGGTTCATGGCATCAACTGTCATGTCAGTCATTGTAGACCAATCAGCATGGCCAGAGGAGCTCAATCGTAACCACACAGAGAGCGTGTTTGTCTCCTGTGGGTGCTAGGCCTTTATTTACCCCTTCTTCTCCAACCTCAAATCAGAAAGAACAGCTTTGTGATGTTCAGACTTGTGACAAAACATCTGTCCGAGAGGGTACACATTTAGCCGGTTGTCTTGGTATCATGAGTTTTCCTGCTAGGTGATTGTCTCGTCTGGAGTTAGGTCCTGGCACCAGGTCCACACAAATCTGGGGGAAGTTACACTACTTTAGACTTTCAATAACAAAGGTGTTGTTTTCCTGCTTAAATGTTGACCATTATGTTAAAGGGAACGTACATTCCAAAATCAAAGTTGGTCCGATGTTTTCAGACATTGCAAAAGTGGTCTTATGTTGAGATAAGTATCTGTCCCAGGCCATCTGTGGAATGGAAAAGATAATCGCCACATAACTTCCAGATTTTAGTATGCGCTTATCATTTTCCATTTATTTGGAATTTGAGGCATATACATGCAGCTGTACCTTTGATGGCATAGGACATAGACTCATCTCTACACTAGACCACATTTAACGTCTGAAAACATCCATGTTAGATATTTGGAGTGAACTGCCCCTTTAATTTGAATGAATAGGCCTGTATCAGGAAGCTGTTTACAGCTTCTCAATCTTTACTCTTTACAGGTTTCTAAATCTTTTCATATCCTAGTTCGGTTGGCCACTCAACATGCTTTGGGTTGGGCCAATCGCAGCTCTGTCAAGGAGCAGTAGATAATGCAGTGACCTGTGCCAGCAATAGGGGGCTTTTGACCTTTTGCCCCCTGTTGAAGCAAATGGGAAACATCGAGGTTCCTCTTTCTGATGAAGTCGGTTGGCGTCAAAATGTTATGTGATACGCATTAGGTGATAATCATTAGACTACGGTAATAATCCTTTCACTCTCTGTCTCTTCCGCTGTTCTCGGTAATTCCCTCCCTCCCTCTACGGGGATGGGGTTTGTAACTTTAAGTGGAACGTGTGAGCAGGCCTCTAGCACGTGTCATCAGCCCCTCTCTGAATCCCGACACCTCTCATATCGCCTCTCTATATTGCTGGTCATGAGAACGAAGATAAAATGCCTTCCCTTTATTTAGCACTCTCTCACTCCAGCCAGCTTAGGTGAGAGCAATGCCAGGGCAACCACCTGCCTGTGAGCCTGTCAGGAAGAGCCTTGCTTATGTCCCGATAAAAGGGGAAATGGGAGTGAGAGGACATACTAATGTGGTGGGGATGGGTACACTGACTAGATTCAGCAACCTAATGTAACCGTTCAGAATACTTAAGTACATATTTCATCTAGGGGTGGGTCCAGACCTGGGTTCAAATAGTATTTGTTTTCCGACCCCAATACATTCGCTGCACTTGACTGAGCTTGCCTAGTGGAATGAAACCAATAAAGTGTGCCAAAAGTGCAAACCCCGCCCACCTGGCACCTTCAAGCTTAATTAAACATTTGTATTGCCTCATTAACCTATAGGGAACATACATCACTGACTTCCATGTGCACAAACATACATAGCCTTGTCCTACCAACATATATTTCTGCATAAAATACTATTCTCTTCTGAGCAGCAGAAATATGACAAACATATAGGAGAGAGAGAGAGAGGAGAGAGAGAGAGAGAGAGAGAGAGAGAGGAGAGAGAGGAGAGAGAGAGAGAGAGGAGAGAGAGGAGAGAGAGGAGAGAGAGAGAGAGAGAGAGAGAGAGAGAGAGAGAGAGAGAGAGAGAGAGAGAGAGAGAGAGAGAGAGAGAGAGAGAGAGAGAGAGAGAGAGAGAGAGAGAGAGAGAGAGAGAGAGAGAGAGAGAGAGAGAGAGAAGGAGAGAGAGAGAGAGAGAGAGAGAGAGAGAGAGAGAGAGAGAGGAGAGAGAGAGAGAGAGAGAGAGAGAGAGAGGAGAGAGAGGAGAGAGAGAGAGTAGCACAATCACCAGATGGTGCCGCAGAGTATTGGCAAAGTAATATGGGTTGCACCTCCATCACTCGGTGACATTTCCATTGTTATCAACGTTCCACAGATGCTGCAGCCACATTGGTGTCCAAAAGTAGAACGGGAGCTAATGACTGTTTCGCCCAGTGATGTAGTCGAGTCTGAATCGAGTCGGGCGGTCTATAATTGGAGGTGGAGCGGAGTCTGTCTGCCCACGCTCATCGCTTGCTCCCCCGCAGCTCACCAGCTGATGTAGGCTGTGTGGTGTCCTTCCCACTGCAGAATAGAACTGCACAGCGCGTCGCGCTGCTAATATGACCTGTGCTTATCACTGTAAAGCTCTCAATCTCTCCAAAACCTCTAGTTCAGTCCACTTAGCAGTCAGATTTTAGTCACAGAGATCATTTTGTCTTATCTTGTTTTAGTCAACTGAAATGTAGTTATAGTTTGTTCTGGGCCTATTTAGTCAATTATAGTGCTGTCAAATGCCACTGAAATATAGGTGTTTGACTAATATTTTAGTCATTATTTTTTATTGGCAAAATGTTGTGCAATGCCAGCAGAATCATGTAGTTCGGCTTCACAATGGTAAAAAAAAAAGACGTGTCTCTTTAGGAGGTTAATACTTTGACCATTAAAATCTCTGTTTCGAGCACAAAAAGAGACAAAAACAAAAAACAAAGTAGACCCCTTGGTGTTCGCCTCCGTTTCCCCCGGTGGACCCGCGTCACCTCTCATTCTTTTCTTTAACCTCCCCTGAACAATAGGGAGAAAGACAGCAGCTTTCCCTACTCAGCAAAAGGGTTCACTCTTATCGACTCCGCCCAACAAAAGTTCTGCTGATATTTCTTTCCCCGAACTGACATCTGAACCTGGTATTAAGAATAGAAAGAACAGAGAGAGAGCGAGCGAGAGACAGAGAGGGGAAAGCACTTTCTGCGATGGCGACACGGCCCGGGAACGTTCTCACTGCAAGGAAAAGTGAATACCAGACACATTTTCAACTCAATTTTCAATTTAAAATAAGAGTTTGACATTGAAATGAACATGAATTCAGATAGCATTCATTCTTCATTGAATTTTTGGATGATTCTGAATTAGCAGTCTATCCAACCAACAAGACAAAATTGCTCATTGCAGTCCAAACCTTTGAAGTGTTCCTGAAAAGTGCATACAAGATGTCCTACGGTCACACACAATATCCACTATAGTGCCTTTTGAAGAGTCATGAAACTATAGAAAAAAGAGATTAGAAAACCATAGGCCGACAATGACTTTGTGACAACAATTTTACGTGTTGATATTCAGTGCCATTTCTCAGAAGCCCTTTAGCCGACCCAACGTTGGTAGTTGTGGGAGGTTTTGAATGGATTGCAGGTGTCTGAGTAAAAAAATGAAAAATAATAGATTTTTGGTTTTGATGGAAAAATACTCCAGTCTGAACTGAAACGACTAAAACTAGGTAGAAAGTGGTTAAACGATTTAAAGAGATTGAACGGGATCTTTAAGTACTTACAAATTTGTAACACATTGTACGAATCGGAATTCCTAACATATCATATGAATTGCAGGAAACAAATTGTTATTCATATAGAGTTGCTCTTTACGTGGTCCTTCACATGTGAGATATGTCAGAAAAAATATATACAAAAAAAGAACAATTAGAAAGTTCTGTGTGCACAAACACCTTTAAACTTGGTGCTACAAGGTACTATCTGCAATCCAATCACACATAGCTGGGTTATCAATAAAAAATTATGATATGCAAGGTGAGGTCATGAAAGAGGGAGACATCACAAAACAGTTCTGAGATCTGGGACTTGTTTACTCATCCAGAGCTAAGCTTTAGCAATGTTGCTAAAGCTAAGCTATAGCAATGTTCTCCATAGGATATGGTGTATTTGTCATTTTTAAACAATCCTTTTCATGTGTGAACATGTATTAATATATTTGATGATGCGATTAGAAAGAAGGGAAGGTGTTCTTTTATCTAATCATTAAATGTCTGTACTTTTCTATTGAAATTGAAATGATTTTAAAGGACCCTCCCAGAAAATTGCCGCCACTATTTCAATGTAATTTCCTGTCCTAGAAAGAAAACGCACGTTTAGGTTCAACCTCCGAAGAATGACGAAGGCTACTTATACTTATTTATGAATTGGAATTTATCAATGTGGAGTAAACATCAACAAATAGGGCACTGACAGCTGTCAGTGTAGCTAGCTAGCATGCTAACCTTATCTAGCTAGCTAATGTTATCTGTTGTTGCTGGTGTTTTTTTACTACACTGTATTCAATAGATTTGCCAGCTGGCTCTATGGCTGTTTCTGGAGCAGGATTTGTCATAAGCATTGATTTAGGGAAACCACTGGCCTAACTTTGACTTTGTCATCTATTGTTATCTCCAAAGTTTTGTCAGCTTCCATAAATTGCGGCCGCAAATTCGTCATAGAAATAGTTACAATAAGATGAAGTGCCTGTAATATGGATAACTATTGAAAGATAGCTGATATGTGTTTTTCTACATTGTAATGGACATGGTGCAACCTTTGGTAGGCAGGCTGCTGGCAGGCTTCTGCTGCGGTACAACAAAGCCTGTGCTCATGAGTCTCACATGGGAAGTGAAATGATAGGCTACAATGACTTCCCACTGGGCACAGACGTCAGTTCAATGTCTAGTTTTGATTTACATTTGGTTGAGTTGTCAACTATTCTGAATTCAACGTGAATTCAATAAAAATGGTTTGGTCATTGGATTTAGGTTAAAGTTGACATAAAAAAATGCC
The DNA here is from genome assembly GCF_002021735.2 of Oncorhynchus kisutch. NCBI lineage: Eukaryota > Metazoa > Chordata > Actinopteri > Salmoniformes > Salmonidae > Oncorhynchus > Oncorhynchus kisutch. Next base: position 14,034,180 of record NC_034178.2, on the reverse strand, counting down.
CTTACATTGATTACTTTTTGTAAATCCAATGAGTTTTCCACGTTGATTCAACGTCATCATATTTTTTGGTGTTAGTTGAAATGACATGGAAACAACACTGATTCAACCAAATTTTGCCCAGTGAGTTTGCTCATGATCATGCCTTTTCATTATCTGAATAAACACTTGTGGCTTCTAACGTTACACCAATCAAAGCAGGGGAACGTGTAGTGAAGCAAAAGTACTACTACTGCTACTACCTACACTACTGACTTTATTGTCCCCATGGGGAAATTTTGCTGCAGTGTCATGTACACGTTTAAAGTGGAATTGAAATACAAAACATCTTATTTAACTAGGCAAGTCAGTTAAGAACAAATTCTTATTTACAATGACAGCCTAGGAACAGTGGATTAACTGTTCAGGGGCAGAACGACAGAGTTTTACCTTGTCAGCTTGGGGATTCGATCTAGCAACCTTTCAGTTACTGGCCCAATGCTGTAACCACTAGGCTACCTGCCACCCAAATTGACATCACAACTTTCATAACAGTTACATACTACATGCTGGCCTTACTGGGTCGATAGGAACATTAGCCCGAGCTATTTAGAAGGGCTATCACACCTGGCACAAATTATTGTCTAGTTCTGTTTTCCCTGCAGAGAGGGGCCCTATACCTGCACCCAGCAGGGAGAAGTTCAAAGTCCGGGTACAGGGGGTGGCTTGGGCCTAAAATGATTTAGTGAGCCTTGCAGAGGGCCCTGACCTTAAAGATCTCATCCAGGCCTGTCTGTTTGACTCCAAGTACCTTGCATGCTGTGGTGATAATCGTTCTCAGCATATTTCTCTGGCTGACAGTGGCATTGCCAAACCAACAAACAATCCAAAGAAGTTTAAATACTCTCAATGAAAGATTTGTAAAAACAGAGTCAGTATAGTACAGTCAACATTAAAAGTACAGTCTCTGTTGACTCTTTTTGTAGATCAGGTCTGTACATTTACTCCACTGAAGTGTATTGTCCAAGAGGACACCCAGATATTTGTATTCCTCTACAATCTCTATGTTCTGACCCCTGATAGATGTTGCAGAGGTAGGTGTCTATGAAGTCTATGCACATCTCTTTGGTCTTGTTGGTATCGAGGACCAAGTGTGATTCCTCACACCACTCTACCAAGTCATTTAGGACTGGGCCATGGTGTTCCTCATCATCATGCAACAGGCTGATCAAGACAGTGTCATCAGCGAACTTAACGAGGTGTCTGTCAGGATGGGAACTATTACAACTATTAGTGTACAAGTTGTACAGGAGTGCCTGTGTTGGTGGTGCGTATGTCTGACACGTGGGGACCTATGTTGACCCGCTGTGAGCGTTGGCTCAGGAAGTCCAACAGTCACAAAACCAGCCCCTCATCTAAGGAGAAGTCCCGAATGAGTCTCTGTGCCAGAATGTAAGGCTGGATTGTGTTGAAAGCAGAAGAAAAGTCAACAAACAAAACCCTGACATGGGATTTGGCACCCTCTAGATGTCTATAGACCATGATGAGGAGAGTAAGAATGGCATCATCAACTCCTCTGCTGGGCTGATAGGCAAACTGAAATGGGTCGAGGAGCTTCTAGGTGGCGCTGAGAACATAACAATTCACAATTTTCTCATGTCATTTCATTACTGAGGATGTCAAGGCAACAGTCATTCAGCACAGAGGGATTAGCTGCTTTAGGAATGGGTATAATTATTGAGTTTTTCCACATTACTGGCAAGTGTTGCTGGTCAGGTGAAGATTGGAAATGTCTGTAAAAATACCAGCCAATTGTTCAGTACAGTGCTTTACAATTGGCTGGTGTTTTTACAGACATTTTCTACTACTACTACTACTACAACATTCTGTAGGGTTGGGTCTCCTGGTCTAGATACCTGACTCTCAGTCATCCCTCTGCCTTGGCCTAATTTCACACTGCTTGGTGGGGCACCTCACCGTCTGACTGCACATAACATACATGCTAGACTCATAGAGTCATTCAGTTTCTACCGATTTACCCTGTTCAGTTTATTTGTCCACAAATAGGATTTATGAAATGGCAAAAGAACAAAACCTTGGTATAGATTACAGGTCTAGTTATAGATTTTTGAGTTTGAGGGAAATAAATGTACTAAGTTCCATTGTGATGTCTCTCAGGAAGCTAAATGTGAGTGCTAATGAGTATCATATCTTTTGAACTGTGGCCTTTTAACCTTTTAACAAGAAGTACTCAAGTTTTAGACAAAATTACAATTTCCAGGTACTTCCCTCTATCACGTTTCAAGGTAAGACCGAGATGCAGACAATGTTGAATTAACAACAGTTTATTAATCCAACAAGAACAGGCAGAGGTCAGTAATCCAGATAGGTGGGGCAAAGGTACAGGACGGCAGGCAGGCTCAGGGCAGGCAGAAAAGGTCAAAACCAGGAAAACTAGAAAACGGAACAATCAAGAGACAGGAACAGAGGGGGAAAACGCTGGTAGGCTTGAAGAAGAAAAACACTGGCAACAGACAAACAGAGAACACAGGTATAAATACACAGGGGATAATGGGGAAGATGGGCGACACCTGGAGGGTGGTAGAGACAATCACAAAGACAGATGAAACAGATCAGGGTGTGACACCTTCACATCCATTGACATCTTCAACTGTTACTTTTAGCCCAGATTTATTTTCTGTGTATTTTCTGTTAAATAAATCTAGAGTGTAGTGGGACATAAACCCTAATCTCTTGATACCCTATTTTTATAAAGAGCCCCCAGCACTGTTAAACCCTGGCGTGTGATAGCCACACCATGCAGGGCAGGGTTATCGTCTGACAAAGTGTGTCCCATCCACATGGGTGGTGCTGAGGGAAGCCTGTATCTGAAACCTGATAGAATCCTGGCCCTGAGAGATGGTGTGTTTGTGTGTGTACGCCTGAGAGAACGATTAAGCGTGTGCATGCGTGTCCAAACAGAACGGAATGGCCATTGCGTGCGCACAGACTGATAACATTGTGTTGCAGCAGCTGGCAACAGGAACTTGGGGGTGAACTCATATCTGACTGGATGCTTTGGGTGGAACAAAAGCACTGAGTTCTGATACTCCTTTAACTCGCTCTCTTTCTTCACCCTTTCTTTCATCATCTCTACTTCCTTCTTACATGTATTTATTTATCTTTTCTTGTCTTTCTCATTGCTAAACACACAATTTCTTACTCTCCACCGCTCTCTCTTTCTCTCCACTATGACTGCAGCACCAATTCCACTCTTTCTCTTTCCTCCATTGTATGAGCCATGAGCCTATCTTTCCTCCCACGGTCCCTTCAGCCCCACACAGTCACAGAGGAAGCTTTGGATTCACTTCTGCTCAAAATGGAGGGAACAATCAATCACCCCTTTCCCCTCTCTTCTATGGCCTTGTCCCTTGTATATTAAGTAAGTGTGTGTGTGTGTGTGGTTATGGCTGTGTCCAACAGTGTGTGATCTATAGCCAACACTGGTTGTTAGGAAGCATGATAAGGTGTGAGACCATTGGTGACTATAGAACAGGGATAAGGTGTTGCCGTGCAGGCCTATTGTGATGTACAGGGATGCAGGCATTTGTGACATCTGTGATTTTAAGAGTGGTCATATTTCTCCAGGGCCATTCCTGTGTGGGGTGTTTCCATTTGGTTGTTTTTGAATTAAGGAATGTGCCTTTAACTAGTGTCAAATGCTGTGATACCACAATTATTAGACACATTAATACTATTTTGAAGTACACAGTACAATGAATCTCAATTTCATTCAAATCAAGCAAGATAACTTCACTTTGCTTTAAAAAAACGACAGTATATACAGTACCGGTCAAAGACACACCTACTCGAGGCCCTGGGTCTGAACCCCGCCCTGAGCAACTGGGTCCTGGACTTCCTGGCGGGCCGCCCCCAGGTGGTGAAGATAGGAAACATCACCTCGTCTTCGTTGATCCTCAACACTGGGGCTCCACAAGGGTGCGTGCTCAGCCCCCTCCTGTACTCCCTGTTCACCCATGACTGCGTGGCCAAGCACGCCTCCAACTCAATCATCAAGTTTGCAGACAACACAACAGTAGTAGGCTTGATTACCAATGATGACGAGACAGCCTACAGGGAGGAGGTGAGGGCTCTGGGAGTGTGGTGCCTGGAAAACAACCTCTCACTCAATGCCAACAAAACAAAGGAGATGATTGTGGACTTCAGGAAACACCCCCCTATCTGCATCGACGGAACCGCAGTGGAGAAGGTGGAAAGCTTCAAGTTCCTTGGCATACACATCACTGACAAACTGAAATGCACCACCCACACAGATAATTTGGTTTGTCACCTAACACCCTCCCAATTTTTTACAGATTCACAATTGAAAGCATCCTGTCAGGCTGTATCACTGCCTGGTACGGCAACTGCACCGCCCGCAACCGCAAAGCTCACGAAGGGGGTGGTGTGGTCTGCCCAACGCATTACCAGGGGCAAACTACCCACGATCCAGGACACCTACAGCACCCGATGTCACAGGAAGGCCAAAAAGATTATCAAGGACTTCAACCAGCCCAGCCACTGCCTGTTCACCACGCTATCATCCAGAAGGCTGCCCATACTTTTAGCCGTACCCTTATCCTACTCCTCCTCTTTTCCTCTGGTGATGTAGAGGTGAATCCAGGCCCTGCGGTGCCTAGCCCCACTCCTATTCCCCAGGCGCTCTCTTTTGATGACTTCTGTAACCGTAATAGCCTTGGTTTCATGCATGTTAACATTAGAAGCCTCTTCCCTAAGTTTGTTTTATTCACTGCTTTAGCACACTCTGCCAACCCGGATGTTCTAGCTGTTTCTGAATCCTGGCTTAGGAAGACCACCAAAAATTCGGACATTTTCATCCCAAACTACAACATTTTCAGACAAGATAGAACTGCCAAAGGGGGCGGTGTTGCAATCTACTGCAAAGATAGCCTGCAGAGTTCTGTTCTACTATCCAAGTCGGTACCCAAACAATTTGAACTTCTACCTCCCTAAAAACAAGTCTCGCACCGTTGCCGCCTGCTATACACCACCCTCTGCCCCCAGCTGTGCTCTGGACATAATATGTGAACTGATTGGCCCCCATCTATCTTCAGAGCTCGTGCTGCTAGGCGACCTAAACTGGAACATGTGTAACACCCCAGCCATCCTACAATCTAAGCTTGATGCCCTCAATCTCACACAAATAATCAATGAACCTACCAGGTACAACCCCAAAGCCGTAAACATGGGCACCCTCATAGATATAATCCTAACCAACTTGCCCTCTAAATACACCTCTGCTGTCTTCAACCAAGATCTCAGCGATCACTGCCTCATTGCCTGCATCCGTAATGGGTCAGCGGTCAAATGACCTCCACTCATCACTGTCAAACGCTCCCTGAAACACTTCAGCGAGCAGGCCTTTCTAATCGACCTGGCCAGGGTATCCTGGAAGGAAATTGATCTCATCCCATCAGTAGAGGATGCCTGGTTATTTTTTTTTTTAAATGCCTTCCTAACCATCTTAAATAAGCATGCCCCATTCAAGAAATATACAACCAGGAACAGATATAGCCCTTGGTTCTCCCCAGACCTGACTGCCCTTAACCAACTCAAAAACATCCTATGGTGTTCTGCATTAGAATCGAACAGCCCCCGTGAAATGCAGCTTTTCAGGGAAGTTAGAAACCATTATACACAGGCAGTTAGATAAGCCAAGGCTAGCTTTTTCAAGCAGAAATTTGCTTCCTGCAACACTAACTCAAAAAAGTTCTGGGACACTGTAAAGTCCATGGAGAATAAGAACACCTCCTCCCAGCTGCCCACTGCACTGAAGATAGGAAACACTGTCACCACTGATAAATCCACTATAATTGAGAATTTCAATAAGCATTTTTCTATGGCTGGCCATGCTTTCCACCTGGCTACCCCTACCCCGGTTAACTGCACTGCACCCCTCACAGCAACTCGCCCAAGCCTTCCCCATTTCTCCTTCTCCCAAATCCAGTCAGCTGATGTTCTGAAAGAGCTGCAAAATCTGGACCCCTACAAATCAGCCGGGCTAGACAATCTGGACCCTTTCTTTCTAAAATTATCTGCCGAAATTGTTGCCACCCCTATTACTAGCCTGTTCAACCTCTCTGAGATTCCCAAAGATTGGAAAGCAGCTGCGGTCATCCCCCTCTTCAAAGGGGGGGGGCACTCTTGACCGAAACTGCTACAGACCTATATCTATCCTACCCTGCCTTTCTAAGATCTTCGAAAGCCAAGTGAACAAACAGATTACCGACAATTTCGAATCTCACCATACCCTCTCTGCTATGCAATCTGGTTTCAGAGCTTGTCATGGGTGCACCTCAGCCACTCTCAAGATCCTAAACGATATCTTAACCTCCATCGATAAGAAACATTACTGTGCAGCCGTATTCATTGATCTGGCCAAGGCTTTCGACTCTGTCAATCACCACATCCTCATCGGCAGACTCGACAGCCTTGGTTTCTTAAATGATTGCCTCGCCTGGTTCACCAACTACTTCTCTGATAGAGTTCAGTGTGTCAAATCGGAGGGTCTGCTGTCCGGACCTCTGGCAGTCTCTAAGGGGGTGCCACAGGGTTCAATTCTTGGACCGACTCTCTTGTCTGTATACATCAATGATGTCACTCTTGCTGCTGGTGAGTCTCTGATCCACCTCTACGCAGACGACACCATTCTGTATACTTCTGGCCCTTCTTAGGACACTGTGTTAACAACCTCCAGGCAAGCTTCAATGCCATACAACTCTCCTTCCGTGGCCTCCAATTGCTCTTAAATACAAGTAAAACTAAATGCATGCTCTTCAACCGATCGCTACCTGCACCTGCCTGCCTGTCCAACATCACTACTCTGGACGGCTCTGACTTAGAATACGTGGACAACTACAAATACCTAGGTGTCTGGTTAGACTGTAAACTCTCCTTCCAGACCCACATCAAACATCTCCAATCCAAAGTTAAATCTAGAATTGGCTTCCTATTTCGCAACAAAGCATCCTTCACTCATGCTGCCAAACATAACCTTGTAAAACTGACCATCCTACCAATCCTCGACTTCGGCGATGTCATTTACAAAATAGCCTCCAATACCCTACTCAACAAATTGGATGCAGTCTATCACAGTGCCATCCGTTTTGTCACCAAAGCCCCATATACTACCCACCATTGTGACCTGTACGCTCTCGTTGGCTGGCCCTCGCTTCATCCTCATCGCCAAACCCACTGGCTCCAGGTCATCTACAAGACCCTGCTAGGTAAAGTCCCCCCTTATCTCAGCTTGCTGGTCACCATAGCATCACCCACCTGTAGCACGCGCTCCAGCAGGTATATCTCTCTGGTCACCCCCAAAACCAATTATTTCTTTGGCCGCCTCTCCTTCCAGTTCTCTGCTGCCAATGACTGGAACGAACTACAAAAATCTCTGAAACTGGAAACACTTATCTCCCTCACTAGCTTTAAGCACCAGCTGTCAGAGCAGCTCACAGATTACTGTGCCTGTACATAGCCCACCTATAATTTAGCCCAAACAACTACCTCTTTCCCTACTGTATTTATTTAATTTATTTATTTATTTTGCTCCTTTGCACCCCAGTATTTTTATTTCTACTTTGCACATTCTTCCACTGCAAATCTACCATTCCAGTGTTTTACTTGCTATATTGTATTTACCACCATGGCCTTTTTTTGCCTTTACCTCCCTTATCTCACCTAATTTGCTCACATCGTATATAGACTTGTTTCTACTGTATTATTGACTGTATGTTTGTTTTACTCCATGTGTAACTCTGTCTCGTTTTATGTGTCGAACTGGTTTGCTTTATCTTGGCCAGGTCGCAATTGTAAATGAGAACTTGTTCTCAACTTGCCTACCTGGTTAAATAAAGGTGAAATAAATAAAAAATGTTTAAAAAATACGCATAGACAAGGAATCACTGGCCACTTCTTCAGGATCGTTGTCCCTTCCATGGGACGGTTGAGCTAACGTAGGCTAATGCGATTAGCATGAGGTTGTAAGTAACAAGAACATTTCCCAGGACATAGACATATCTGATATTGGCAGAAATGTTAAATTCCTGTTAATCTAACCCCACTGTTCAATTTATAGTAGCTATTGCAGTGAAAACATACCATGCTATTGTTTGAGGCTAAATTGGCCAAAATCTAAATTGCACCTGGGCTGGAATAATACATTATGGCCTTTCTCTTGCATTTGAACGGAGATCATCCGTTCACCTACTCTGCGTCTCACAAAGACACAGTGGTTGGAACAATAAATGTCAAACTCATCAGACCTAAGGACAGATTCCCACTCGTCTAATTGCTCGTGTTTCTTGGCCCAAGCAAGTCTCTTCTTATTATTGATGTCCTTTAGTAGTGGTTTCTTTACATCAATTTGACCATTAAGGCCTGATTCTCACAGTTTCCTCTGAACAGTTGATGGTGAAATGTGTCTGTTACTTGAACTCTGTGAAGCATTTATTTGGGTTGCAATTTCTGAGGCTGGTAACTATAATGAACTTATCCTCTGCAGCAGAGGTAACTCTGGGTCATCCTTTCCTGTGGCAGTCCTCATGAGAGCCAGTTTCATCATAGCACTTAATGGTTTTTGCGACTGCACTTGAAGAAATGTTCAAAGTTCCTGAAATTTCCAGAATGACTGACCTTCATGTCTTAAAGTAATGATGGACTGCCGTTTCTCTTTGCTTATTTGAGCTGTTCTTGATATAATATGGACTTGGTCGTTACCAAATAGGGCTATCTTCTGTATACCACCCCTGCCTTGTCACAACACAACTGATTGGCTCAAACGTATTAAGAAGAAAATTATTTCCAAGGCACACCTGTTAAGAGAACCAGCCTCAGAACATTAAACATGAAATAAAGGGACTTTGGAACAATGGTTTCCGTCAGCCACAATGGAGGTCATGACGATAGATGGAATATGAAAATGAATGTAATTTTTGTTTTGTTATTAAAGGTTAATAGATGACGTTATTATGAAAACATTGTTTTCCTAGTATATGTTTGATGTTTATACATTGTACGTTGTATGGAAAATATCCAAATCAAAGATATTGTTTTGGGGAAGATGAAATGTTAAGTTAGTTGTCTAAAATTGGATTTGAATCAAATCTAGACCTAACTTGGTACGCCTAGAGAATTGCCCTAAAGGCAGTTATGCCCACTTCTGACCCAAGGATATTGTCACGCCCTGGCCTTAGTATTCTGTGTTTTCGGTGTTATTTTGGTTAGGCCAGGGTGGGGATTTATGTGGTTTGTTTTGTCTGGGGTTGTTTGTAGTTATGGGATTGTGGTTAGAGTAGTACTCTAGGTAAGTCTATGGTTGCCTAGAGTGGTTCTCAATCAGAGGCAGGTGTTTATCGTTGTCTCTGATTGGGAACCATATTTAGGCAGCCATATTCTTTAGATCTTTTGTGGGTGATTGTTCCTGTCTTTGTTGCACCAGAGAGGACTGTTTTGGTTTTTCACATTTATTGTTTTGTATTATGTTCATGTTTGAGTTTTTTTCTTTATTAAAGAACATGAACACCAACTACGCCGCATTTTGGTCCAATCCTTGCTACACCTCCTCTTCAGAGGAGGAGGAAGAAGAGAACCGTTACAGATATAAAACCTGTGAGTATAGAATTTACAGGAGGACTACGTGACCCCAGCTGCAGCAAGATCTAAAAAGTCAACGAACCCAGAATGCAATGCAAGTTTGAGGACAAAGAAATCCTTTTCTACCCAAGCTACGGATGAGTAGCTGTGTCTAAGCGGGTGAATTCAAGAGAACCACCTAGCTTCCATCTCCCATCGAATCGTGGTATCTAAAGGGTTTCATTCCTATGCTGTGAGCTCTGAGCTACAGAGCTGTCTGTCCTCAGAAGACCCCTTCCAGAGCAAATGGCGAGGGAACAGACTCCTAAGCCAAAAAGGACACTGACAGCGGGAGGACTCTCAGAGAGGTGCGCTGGAGTAGTGCGTCATCGAACATCTGAAGGCCTACTTAGAGAATCCTCGGAGATCCTCCCCACGTAATTACATCATTATATTCTGACCCATAAGAGCGGCAGTTTGGGGCAAGGCTAGGGTTAGAATATGCATAGCTGACAAATTCACCCAAATGTATATTTCTCTTGTGTACTTTCTTTTTCACTCTCTTTTGAAATCCTCATTGTGGGTAACACGCGCCATTGTGTGTTGGCCCGTTATACTAAGTTCTAATCAATAGCCTATAATGTGTTTGGTCTATGTGTATCTTTTATCATCATTTTAGCTTTTGAGTTTAGATATTCAACTAAGATTGGTGTGGTACGAATTCATTGGTGAGACCCGGGTCCATGCAGATGCATGGGCTATACGACGTTCAGAACGAGATTGGTAGCGGCTGTTGTAAAATCGATATTCTGATATTCTTTAAGTTAATTTGGGAAATAGAAACTCAATAAAAACTAGTTTTCCCATGGTGCCCCATGTTAATGAGTTAATAATCGCTCGATTCAGTTAATCACACAATTAGAAACTTTAATCATTCGATGAACAACAGTCGTCACATTAACTAATACAACGTCACGACAACTGTCTATGTGCACATTTAGTTTGACTGCATTCCATGACATCAAGTAACATCAACAACAAACAAATCACACATTAACGTTTGGTTGAGAGGGTGAGACCACAGTTTATTACACATACAAAGCATCATTGCTGCCCTGGCTTAATCCCACTCCAACTATAACATCGCTTTTCCACTGTAAGGCAGCAAAGAGGGACCATCCCTCTATCCCCCAGTGTAAGTGAGCTGAATCAGATAAATCCTTCTTATTGTGGCTGGTATCTCTGGTATGCACAAAGAACATAGAAGAGAGCGTCCCGCCTGGGTATCATCAAAAGACTGATCCTGGAATAGAGATTAATGGGATTATGACAGGAAAACGAGATGAGGGGAATCAATGTGGGACTGGGACGTTCACTAACTGACAGACAGAGAGACCCACTGTGCAGCACCCAAAGATCAAGGAGAATACTTATAGCCATATTATTACAGTGCAAGAAATAGCTAAGAAATAACCTCAGTTCTTTGGGTATTGGGTACTGCTAAGTAAATTCATGCAGGTGGGATATCCTAAGAGAGAGACACTAGTATGATGTTGTTATGCCTGTTTAAATGGCTGCACAGTCCTATTTCCATATAGAGTGCAATGGAAGCCAGACCCACTCGCACTAGCATGCTTCCCCTCCAAATAACTACTACATGCTAGCGTGAGTCCCCTCTGGCCTTCATTTCCCCTAATGCCTTGCATCCTCTCTATCCCAAATCATCGCATCGTTCTGGGATCGTCAGCTAAATCGCAACCCCCAAGAGCAGGAAACGTGTGGCGCGACGGCGTGTAGGCAGATAAGCGTAAGATAACTTTGTTGGCGGGATTGTCCTCCGCTTTGCGACGAGTAGGTGCTTCATTGGCACAATCTGGGCTCACGCCTCAGCGCCCTTGCTCAATAGAGCCCGCATGCCCCATCATGACATCATGCTTTTGTGCAAAATCCCTGCGCCATTCACAGCTCTGCTTTCGGCTTAGGTCGTTAGCACTGGCAATATCAACAAGTAGTGCCATTAACAGACAAGTACAGCGCGGAGAACTAGCCCCGTTAGCCTACATCTGTCTCTGTACCTGGATATCCATTCAAATTCACTTTAGGGAAAGTAAGGGGAAAACTGGTTAATGATGCACAAGATGTAGGGACAACAATGTAAAAGCTGTATAAAAAAAATGGCAGCTTAATTTTGTTCCTGATTAACCAAACCACACGGTCAGAACTAGCAGGCATCCTTGACCCACTATTGTCTGGTCTGACTCTTCCCTCTAGTGCTATGACCTCCATGACCTCAGCCTCAATGTGCTGAAGGGCATTCGCTACTGCAGGCTGTCCTGTGTTCTCACACAACCCAATTTTTTTTTTTAGACTTGATATATTTAGAAATACAGCATTATACTTTTTCTTCTGTAATATCATATAGTTGGAACAGTTACATAGTCACTCAAAGACTCTAACCCATGCTTTCCACCTCCGGGCAATCATCAAACACTTCAGATAAAATGGGATATAAATGAAGAGCTTATTTCTGAAACGCACTGATTTTTTACATTTGTGGGGTTTTTTTTATCAGAAAATGATTGCTTATGGGTACCTTCATGTGGATGTAAAATATAACAAATTCTTAGATTTAAAATATATATATTTTAGATGTGCATGAAAATATGTTTTTTTTTGCAAAACGCTATACAGTATATAAATAGTTTAGCTGGTATGGAACATTCATATCCTGTATATTTGTCTGTGATGTGGTTGTCTCACTCAGCTTTTTTAAGATGAATGCACTTACTGTAAGTCACTCTGGATAAGAGCATCTGCTAAACTACAAAAATGTCAAATGTAAATGTTTTAAATACAGATCTCATATTACTGTATTGAATAATATTATTAATATATTCATGTTTTATATTGATGTCACAAATGTATCATTTGTGCAGTTCTTTATAAAATAGTTTTATTTGTTACATTTGACTGTGTAAAACCTAGCAGTACTACTTATTTCTCTGAGGGGCGGATATATAGCATTTTGCAAAAAAACATGATTATTTCTCAATCTGAAATGAAACCATCATGTGACATATTGTAAACCTATACTATACATGTTTATCATTGAACAACCCCATGCCATGATTATATAGTGAAAAAAACACGAATTTCTTTCAACAATTAAAGCTTATTTACCAACAATTCTGATATATAGCGTTTTGGAATGAAACTTCCTATCTAGAGGGATGATGGAACATATATTTTGGGGCATATTGCAATCCATGGAACTGATACTTACAGCTATGGCAAAGAAAATATGCAGTATTCTACTTAAAAATAAGTGGGTCATCAGCAAGCCCCCTCATACGCGAGGGCCCACTGTCGCACTTCAGCCAATGAGAAACAGAAGGTATCATCTGCAGATTGCTTTCTCATTGGATGAAAGGTACGTCCTGTTGTGGATCCAATAGAATCAGCAGAGAGAATGTGGTTTGTGAATTATGACCCTGAGGACACGCCCTGTTGAAACCGGTTTTAGTAACACCCTTTTTTTTCAATTTTTGCCTAAATATAACTACCTGTAGCTCAGGCCCTGAAGCAAGGATATGCATATTCTTTATAGCATTTGAAGGGAAACACTTTGAAGTTTGTTTAAATGTGAAATTAATGAATGAGAATTTAACACATTAGATCTGGTAAATGATAATATAAACAAAAAAGCGTGTTTTCCTTTATTTTCTCATCTTTGAAATGCAGGAGAAAGGCCATAATATAATATTGCAGTTTAGGCGGCATTTAGATTCTGGCCACTAGATGGCAGCAGTGTGTGTGTAAAGTTTCAGATTGGTCAATTGATACATTTTCAAGTACATAACTATAGAGAACATACAAAAATAATATGGTAATACAAAATGTAATTTAACACACTCCCAGGAATGTCATACATGATGGATCATTAGCTTATACACTAACTTTCACACTTCTAGATGGCCGGGTGTGGAGGGTGTGGAGCCCCAAGACAGCAGGGGTTCAAACTGTAGAACCCAGTTCCTACATTTGAATATAAAAATGGATTTTATCAAACAAAACTATGCTACATTTTTATCTCTGGGACCCTCAGGATGACAAATCAGAGCAAGATTACTGAATGCAAGTACATTATTGACCTTCAGAGGTCAATGTATCAAACCAGTAAACACTTTTTGTTGTTGTGCACTCTCTAACTGCACTCTCCACATGGTCTTTTTTCACTGTAATAGCTACTGTAAATTGGACAGTGCAGTTAGATTAACAATAATTTAAGCTTTCTGCACATATAAGACCATATAAGACTATGTCCAGGAAAGTTTGCTGTTACTTAAAACTGTCATGCTAATCACATTAGCACACGTTAGCTCAACCGTCCCGTAAAAAGGTTAAGGCATAGAGTTATGTGTTATTACTTCTTTCTATGTGTCAATTTTTCAACTGTTCCAAAATGACTGATATTAGCATCCTGTTCATTATAAGACGATACTAACACATTATAAATAGTTCAAAGGTACTTATTACAAGGCTTATGCATTATGATGCACTCATATGCATTATACCCCTGCACACCAAAGTGTTAACCCCATATCTAACACATTAGGTAGGCCACACGTACAATCTTATGACTTATTTTTTGTTTGAGTACGACTAAACACGGCAGACAATAACATCAGATAATGTGGTAGTTTGTGTACATTTAAACACTGGGGCCATGCTAAATATATAAATGAAATAAAGATGCAATAAAAATAATTCATAGACAAATACAATAATAGCAATACAGAAGTATTGGTTGCATTCTATGGCGCAGAATACATTTGCAATAACATGGTAATAACGGGAATAGGTAATTTCGCGCTTTCCAGCTCTGATACCATTTTACTACATTACATAGTAACTGTATTTGGGTAATAAACCATGGTCATGAGAGGTTAACATCTCTACAGGATTGGTGGGTCCCCGCGGGACGGTTGAGCTAACGTAGGCTAATACGATTATCATGAGGTTGTAAGTAACAAGAACATTTCCCAGGACATAGACATATCGGATATTGGCAGAAAGCTTAAATTCTTGTTAATCTAACTGCGCTGTCCACTTTACAGTAGTTATTACAGTGAAATAATTCCATGCTATTGCTTGAGGAGAGTGCACAGTTAGGAACTTGAAAAGTTATTAATAAACCAATTAGGCACATTTGGGCAGTCTTGATTCAAAATGTGGAACTGAAATGCAATGGTTCATTGTCTAAAACTTTGCACATACACTGCTGCCAAAATCTAAAATGCGCATGGGCTGGAATAATACATTATGGCCTTTCTCTTGCATTTAAAAATTGATGGTACAAAAAAAGTAGAAAAAATTAGTTTTTTTCTTTTTATTATTTTTTACCAGATCTAACGTGCTATAGTCTCCTACAGTCATTTCACATTTCCAAATAGTTCAAAGTGTTTCCTTTCAAATGGTATCATAAATATGAATATCCTTGCTTCAGGTCCTGAGCTACATGCAGTTAGATTTGGGTATGTCATTTTAGGCAAATATGTGCATATTTCTACCGAGATATCTGTACATCTGAAATAGCTGCTGTAAAGTTCCTTGTTGTCTCTGAGGGACACTTTTAGCCATTGAGTGTACGATATCTTGATGAACATCCATATACACAGATGTAGTGGAAATGGTTGGAAGACAAATTGCAAATAAATGAACATTAGCAAATCATTGTTAAGTCTTTTGTCTCTTTATAACATTTGGTCTGCTTACAGTTTCCTGGGAACATCATAAGATAAACTGTTTAGACGGTAGAAGAATACCGTTGTCCCCACATCTCAGTTTGCATTTTTGTGGATCACAGCTGACCAAACCAACACCTTACCTTTTTGACATAGTAAAATCCAAGAACAAAATTGGAAAAGCTTTATACCTGGATGCTAAAGTGTTACCAATATTTATTTTGATTATGAGCAAACCAAAGTCCTGTTTTTTTTTGCTGAAATGTTAGATCATACATTCCTAGGCATTTATAAAAGCCCACAGAAACAAGGATGACCTGACCTTACAATCAAAATGTAAACTTTCTCCCCCCAAAAATCACACACATTTCAGAACAGTGTACAGTATATTATTTGTTGCTGATCACAGTACATTCCACATGAAATGTCTAATTCATCCAATAAACAATCTACATCAGTTGATATATCTCTCTGTCTAACCAAGTCAGTAAACAGCTTTATTGTCGGCAGCAACCTCATTAGGATGTGCCTTGCCTGTCCTCCTTCCCCTCCCTAATATAAAACCATTCAATAGGACACACCATGTATATTGTACACTACATGAGTTGGTATCATTCCCAACTGCGGTGTCCCATACATTCCTGTTTGTGTTGGGTGATCCCATTGTATTCTGCGTCACCACACATCGCCCGGTGAATAAAGGCTGTCTGGCTCCCAGCTTAAATATTGCAGCAAACTAAAAACCAACCATCAGACTCAATTCATTCACTTCTGCTCAGTGGTGCGACAAGGACTAGGGGCCTTAGGTGGGAAAGAGAGAGGAAAAAAGTTCACTTCACACCATTGGGCGCCAAGAGAAGGGGAACACAACTACACTGGAGCTCTCACTGTGGCAAGTTGCCCATTTGTTAACTTTCACCAATATTATATTCGTGTTTCTGGAATAATCTATCCTGGGATTGATTATTTATATAGAGTTTAGAGAGTTAGGGTGTTTATTGCTATGGTGTTTGTAGCTAAAATGTGCTTTTGGACTGTTGGTTTTAGTCATTTGGGGTGAGGCAAAGAGGCATGCAGAGATTTTGTGTTTGCGCTCTCTGGATTTGACAAAGAGTGAGTGAGTGGCTCATCATTGCTGTAGCTAGCTATAAAGAACATTTTTGGTTGTTATATGGGGGTCGACAAAGGAGAGTTGTGAATGCAACACAAGGATTCTTTGTTGTCAGATTGATTTATAACTTGCTTTTCTCTTCTCCAAACCTCAATATGTAGCGCTGATTGTTGATCATGGGTGACTGGAGCTTCTTGGGAAACATATTAGAGGAAGTAAATGAACACTCGACGGTGATTGGGAGGGTGTGGCTCACAGTGCTCTTCATCTTCCGGATCCTCATCCTGGGCACAGCCGCTGAGTTTGTGTGGGGCGACGAGCAGTCGGATTACGTGTGCAACACTCAGCAGCCTGGTTGCGAGAACGTGTGCTACGACGAGGCTTTCCCCATCTCGCACATCCGTCTGTGGGTTCTCCAGATCATCTTTGTGTCTACACCCTCGCTGGTGTACGTGGGCCACGCTGTGCACTATGTCCACATGGAGGAGAAGCGCAAGGAGCGCGAGGAGGCTGAGTTGAACCGCCAGCAGGAGCTGAGTGAGGAGAGGTTGCCACTAGCGCCTGACCAGGGCAGTGTGCGCACCACCAAGGAGACCAGCACGAAGGGCAGCAAGAAGTTCAGGCTAGAGGGCACCCTGCTGAGGACCTACATCTGCCACATCATCTTCAAGACGCTATTCGAGGTGGGATTCGTGGTGGGCCAGTACTTCCTGTACGGCTTCCGCATCCTGCCGCTGTACCAGTGCAGCCGCTGGCCCTGCCCCAACACCGTGGACTGCTTCGTGTCGCGCCCCACCGAGAAGACTGTCTTCATCATCTTCATGTTGGCCGTGGCATGCGTCTCGCTCTTCCTCAACTTTGTGGAGATCAGCCACCTGGGCCTGAAGAAGATCCGCTTCGTATTCCGAAAGCCGCCGCCCCAGACCCAGGGCGGTCTGGACGGCGAAGACCAGAGCCCTCCTGAGGAAAAGAGCCTGCACTCCATGGCTGTGTCGTCCATCCAGAAGGCCAAGGGCTACCGGCAACTGGAGGAGGACAAGCCCGCATCGCACTTCTTCCCCTTAACAGAGGTGGGCATGGAGGCAGGCAGGCTGCCCGTACCTTACCAGGTGGAAAGTGAGAACGTCTCTAAAGTGTACGACGAGTCTTTGCCTTCCTACATCCAGACCACTGGGGCGGAGGTGAGGGTCCTACCGGAAAGCGGCGAGGACGAGGGCCCCGCGTACCCCGACATTGAGGCTACCGACACGATAGCAGACACCAGACCACTCAGCAGTTTAAGCAAAGCCAGCAGCAGGGCAAGGTCAGATGATTTGACAGTATGAAAGTGAAATCAATGTGAAAAAGCATGGGAGCAAAGCCTCACCGAGCCTTAACTCTCGCTGTGAGGGAAGTTAACATCAGCTTGTTATTCAGTAAAAAATAGTTTAAAATGCTGTGCAATGTGCAAGGAGCCTTTAGTTTTAAAAGAAAGATAAACCTGTATTTTATAAGACAGCATTTTTTTGTACTGTTTTTATCAATCTATTTAAAAAGGTAACAGAAAGAAAAAAGGTCATTTTCAGCATGATTTGTATTGTACAAGAGGAGGTTATTATTTAACACAAATGTGCTGTTTTTTAATTCACATATTTTCTATCAAGAGTTTTAACCAAAAATGATCAAACGCTTCCGATGTTTACATTTTTTGACTAGCCATTTAGCTTGATGTTAAATGTTATATTTCTATTGAACAAGTTATTTTTGCAGTACTGTCAGGGTTACACTTGAGCGTGTGTGTATGTATTACAATCATTTCACCTCATCTACTCAAACATATACAACTCATTTATTTCACCTAATAGACCTACAGTATGTGTGCAAGCTGTATAATAATGTCCATTAGATTATTATTTTTTTTTATCTGTGAGGTGAAACATCCCATTCTCGTAGAATTGCCAACAACATAAAATTTTAAAAAATAAATAATGGATCACTGGTTAAATGCAAATTGACATCAATCTTGGCATTTCCGTTTTTAATCCACAACATGTATCGAAAAACCTTGAAAAACGTATTTCATTGATAACTATGGGAACCATGGAAGCTACCGAGGGCCAAATACTTTATTCCGCCATGATGATAAAGATCTTGCCCTATCAGCACAAAGTATTGTTGAAC
The DNA here is from genome assembly GCF_002021735.2 of Oncorhynchus kisutch. Lineage (NCBI taxonomy): Eukaryota > Metazoa > Chordata > Actinopteri > Salmoniformes > Salmonidae > Oncorhynchus > Oncorhynchus kisutch. The sequence goes on along the minus strand of NC_034178.2, from coordinate 14,015,535 downwards.
AAGAGAGAAACAAATAAATAACTCATATTCACAAAACAGGCCTTCCTTGACAAAGTTTGAAAGAAAACAACTTTTTGATTCCATCTCATGAAATGTAACAATCAGAAGCAGTGTAGGCAAAGTGCTCAGTTCGCAATGTATATTTCAAAACTAGACTGAGGGCCTCGCAATGAATTAATTTACACAGTGGTCAACACACTAACGTCTATCATGTCGGTCAGGTGTCGACACAGATCAACCAAGAGTCATATTGTCAGGCAATATGCCATCTTGCTTTGCCAATGTTCATATGTACAAATATATGATGAAGAGGTATTCTTTTAAATTGTATTGGTTATCCAGTTGATTGATTTGTGCCACAAATGAAAACTATACATATCAGAAACCCATTGACACTAATTCTGCTAACTGGACAGTGGCAGAACCTAAATGCTGAAGTGAAACAATTTGCGGGCCTTAAAAATCAACCTTGCTTTTGAACTATGGAAACATTTATTACTGTAAGTGCCTTAAAGATATACTTTCTGATACTTGTCTTCAGTCTGTCTGAGCCCTTCTATATTGTGACGTTGAAACATCATATTGTGGAATTGTGTGTCTAAATGGAATGTCTGTAATGTTTTTATGAGCGTGTTAGTGTTGTCGCTTTAATTTCTATTTTCATTATTTTACAAAAAATACTATTTAATATGGTGTAGTGGTTAAGGCATTGTTGCTCTGGGAACTGCTCTACTGTCGTTAATTTGAATTAAATCACAATTCTATTTTAGGTTATTCAAACATACAGTTTAGAGAAATAGAATCCCCCTCCTATCTTCCTTCCTCAAAGTTTGGCATATATGTTACCCATCACCCTACTTTAGAAAAACACCAGGGTTGTGTTGATTAGGCACCAAATGGACAAAAACAGACAAACAGAAAGGAAGTACTGTAACTGGTTTGTTTTCATTTGCTTTGGCAAAAACATTTTAAAACGTGTTCCGTTGTGTGCCCAAATGAACAGGACCCAGACCAGAGACCACCACGCTCCAGACAATGTGCCTTTTAAGACTGATTCGAAACACAGATTTTTCTCTGATAAACATTTCAATGGTGCTTTCATTCCGACTAAGTCCTACCATTTTGCCAGAGGCCGAATGATTCAGCAATCAGTATCGCCATGAACACATTGTAACAAATAATGAGAGGCGTTTAGCACAATCACCAGCCAGAGGAGGTAAAGCAAACATTTCTGAGTGCTGATATATTTGGGAAAGTAATGCTTCCATGGAGGGGGGAGTATTGAGCCTTGTTCAACCAACAAACGCAAACCATTTCAGTATAGTGCAGAGGCCCCTCAACCCCGTGTCCTAGACAAGACGCTACAAGCTGCACGGTTATCAACTTAGCCCAAAGCTCAGATATGTGTGTAATATGAACAGGGCAGACATTCCCTTCTGAGGGCTGCTCCAGATGGGGTGCTGTTCATTTCGATTAAATCTAATTTAAAAATGAAATCCAAAACGAATTCATGACGTTGGCAACGTATCCTGTTAAACATTGAGCCATGCTGAAAGTCATCGGCCTTGCTGCCCTGCTCATCTGAATGTCAGCAGGTGTAATGAGATTTTTTATCCCAATGTTCTAACTGAACTATTTTATAGCTTTGACCAATTCCCCAGAGGTTGTAAGGCCCTACCAGCTCATATTGCGAAATAGTAACACAATGGTCTAGTCACACACATTATTAAATTATGACTAACAAATTTCATACAATTATATGATTACAGGGTGGAATACTTTAATCATTACTTTAAACATATAAATTCCTTTATCAGTAGGGAATATCTGAGATATTAGGGAATATTGGGAATATCAGTAGGAAATATTAGTTTATTATCAAGCTGTGTTAATTTCTAATAATCAAGAGACAGATGAGGGCCGTGTGACTTCAAACCTCAACATAGGGTTCAGTGTCCTAGCGGTATCAAAGTCATTATTTTATTCCGTTTTTACAATGAAAATAAGTATTCTTAGTCTTAGAAAAAAATAAACGTTTTACTAACTTGTAGTCCTATTTGCTCATAGTTGTGTGCAAGTATCATCTTTTGAAACTGTGAACAAGGCCAATTAAAGGTCAGGTGTGGTCAAGAGGTGCCGCCTCCTTGTCTTTTCTGCATCACACATACAGACTTGGGTTACACACACACACACACACACACACACACACACACACACACACACACACACACACACACACACACACACACACACACACACACACACACACACACACACACACACAGTATGTATTGTAATTTGCAAGTTTAAAAGGCCATGACTTATATCAATTGTATCGGTGTGTAATACATTTCACCTGACCTAAACACTTACATTTCACAGATTCGATGGTACTCCGAGTGTTTGCTTGTCAAATACTGTTATAATGCAACACATTTTTGGTTATTAATGTCGGCCAAATATACTCCACAAAAAGCTTGTTTTGAGAAGCATGTTACTATACATGTGAAAAGACAATATGTCTCATCAGAGCAGTACAAAACTAAACTCTTGACAAGCTTAGATTGTTGTAGTCATGTAGTCATAGCAAGCAACATGATGGCTGGGCATAGAGCATAGTATGCTTTAAAACTCTAAGGTAGCACAATAGCATATGTTTTACTGAAATTCCTACCATTTACTACCAGTGTGTGTGTGCGTGTGTGTGTGTGTGTGGCTGCATTTACACAAGCAGCCCAATTCAGTTTTTTCCCCTCACTAATTGGTCTTTTGACCAATCGAGAACAGCTCTGAAAAAGATCTGATGTGAAAAGGTCTAATGGGATTGGTCAAAATACAAATTAGTGGTAAAAAATATGTGAATTCGGCTACCTTCGTAAATGCAGCCTCAGTGTCTCTGTGTGTCTCCGACATTTGGAAAGTTTACTGACAAATCTTCTGTTTCCATCATGACTGTTATATGACATTTCTTATCTGACATGTACTTTACTGGCATAAAAAGGTTGGATGGAAACCTGGTTACTGGCTGCCAGCTCCGTGGGCGCATAGGTCATGCGAACGTTGCTTCGGTTGTTTTGCCAGCTATTTACTATGAGGGGGAACTGCCCCAATGAAATCGTAGGATTTCATAGCATAAATTATAATAGCGCAAAGTAAATGCACCGTCCTGGGGGGCTCAAATGTGTATCCGTTCAGTCAGAACTTCTGGCTCTGCTCTATTCTCCCTCCCTCAACGAGTTGCTCGCGCCAGATGGTTTACTTCCACCACAGTAAAAAAATGTTTACTTTAGATTTTCTGAATTCGCTCCTCAAGGTCCTAGGATGATGAGAGAGATGTTTCGTTTTTTGCGTCTTTTACTTTCGTTTTTTGTACACCAGCTTCAAACAACTGGAAATACAATATGTTTGGTTGTGGAAAATATATTTCACAGCGGTTTAGATGGTACAACGATTCTCTACACTATAGTTCCTTGTTATGTCCTTTAAACTGAAATTAGGCTAACTATTTGAATTTTATTAACCATGAAATGGCGGAGGAATTTCAGAAAAATGAATCTTTAACAGAGCCGAAAAGGAGGCATTGTGCTGTTTTCAGGTGGTTTAGGGACCATTGTTAAAGTGCAATACATGTGATTGCATGTAAAAAAATGTTTATGTTCTGCATTCCCATGAAGATTACACACACTGCATAGGGCCTCCAGCCGCTGACGTGCCCAACATTTTTATTAGTTCCCTCTAACTACTAAGGGTACTATATTTGACCCATTCACAAGAATACTTTTCAAAAGCTCCCTATCCAGGTGAAATGGAAATGTACAACCACATACTGTGAAGTCACTGACCCCACTCATCCATGCTACATTCATCACAATTCCAGTTCACCACTTCCCTGATTGTATAGGCATTTTTCTTCTGATAGGCCTAATTTTGAATACTTTTCAATCCAGATGAGATACAGATCTACAGACAAGGGCTATGGATTCCTTCAACTCTCTTATCAAAAGGTACACTTTTTTTTATTCCTCCCATTTGATTCTCTACAAATATTTTTCCTATTACAGATGAGATATTAATTCACATACATATCTGATGTTCAATAGCTTCCTATCCACATGACATATACATCTAAAACCACTTGAAGTTAGGTCTCTGACTTCCCCCGTCCATAATAGGCTACACCCATTAGAATTGCCAATTTTCATTTCACTGATTTGACACGTATATTTCCTGTGAATGGGTCAAATAGCTCTCTGTGCACATGAGCTACAGATCTACAGACGTGTGGTGGGTTCCTTGACCTATCTTGTCAACGGTACACCTTTCATTTGATTTTCTACAAATATTTATCCTATACAGCTGTGGTTATTAATTCACTTACATATCACATGTTCAATAACTCCCAGTCCAAATGACATACACATCTAAAACCAATTGAGTTCAGGTCTTTGGTGTCCCTTGTCAGGTCCACTCCCGCTCCCTCTCCAGTGCTCGACGTCGCCGGTCTACTAACTACCGGTCCTGGCAACACATCCTTACTCACCCCTAAGCCTCATTAGGTACTCCTGGAATTCATCAACCCCCCTGATAACTTCCCCTTTATATTGCACTCCGTCGTTATCACGTACCAGGCAATATTGTTTACATTTCCATGTTTAGACGCTTTGCTTCTTTCCTATTGGTCTATGTTCATCGTCCTTTGTCATTAAGGGTGTTTTCACACTTGTTTCCTTTCAGACAATTTTTGTGAACTCAGCGTGGTGCACAGAAATTCACAAATGTTTTTTTATTTTTTATAATAGTATTTAGTTCAGATGATTTGTTTGCAATTATGTGATCTATAGGTTAAGAGAGCTTCACAAGCTTTTTATTCAACTGTGAGGTTTGAACAGTGTGAGAATCACAACACAGGCTCATGAAACATGGGACCAACACTTTATATGTTGTGTTTATATTTTTGTTTGGTATATTATGGTTGGACAAATATTGTCAGTGTAGACTGTTTTGTGGAAAGAATTTGTAGCTTTTTTACTTTTACGCCATGAAATTCAAATCTAATTTTATTGGTCACATACACATATTTAGCAGATGTAATTGTGGGTGTAGCGAAATGCTTGTGTTCCTAGCTCCAACAGTGCAGTAGTATCTAACTATTCACAACAATACACACAAATCTAAAAGTAAAAGGACTTGCGCCACAAACGGTCCAGAAAGAAAATGCCATGGTCTTGAACAAAAATATAAACGCAACATGTAAAGTGTTGGTCCCATGTTTCATGAACTGAAATAAAATTTACCTGAAATTTACCATATGCACAAAAAGCTTTTTTCTCTCAAATTTTGTGCACAAATTTGCTTACATCCCTGTTAGTGAGCATTTCTCCTTTGCCAAGATAATCCATCCACTTGACAGTTATAGCATATCAAGAAGCTGATTAAACAGTATGATCATTACAAAGGTGCACCTTGTGCTGGGGACAATAAATCATCACTCTAAAATATGCAGTTGTCACACAACACAATGCCACAGATTTTTTTGGGGACGGCCACCAGAGCTGTTGGCAGAGAATTTAATGTTAATTTCTCTATCATTAGCTGCCTCCAACGTCGTTTTAGAGAATAGGCAGTACGTCCAACCAGCCTCACAACCGCAGACCACATGTAACCATGCCAGCCCAGGCCCTTGACCAGCCAACTGAACAGCTGATGAAACTAGGACAACCAAATTGTCAGAAACCGTCTCAGGGAAGCTCAACTGCGTGGTTGTCGTCCTCACCAGGATCTTGACCTGACTGCAGGTGACCTGACTCATCTTCGACGAGCACCGGGCAGATGGTGTCATGTGGACGAGCAGTTTGCTGATGTCAACATTGTGAACAGAGAGTCCCATGGTGGCAGTGGGGTTATGGTATGGGCAGGAATAAGCTACGGACAACAAACACAATTGCATTTTATCAATGGCAATTTGAATGCACAGATATACAGTAACGAGATCCTGAGGCCCATTTTCGTGCCATTCATTCACTGCCATCAACTCGTGTTTCAACATGATAATGCATGGCCCCATGTCGCAAATAGTTGTACACAATTCCTGGAAGCTGAAAATGTCCCAGTTCTTCCACTCACTAGACATGTCACCAAATTGAGCACGTTTGGGATGCTCTGGATCGACGTGTACGACAGCGTGTTCTAGTTCCTGCTAATATCCGGCAACTTCGCACAGCCATTGAAGAGGTGTGGGACAACATTCCACAGGCCACAATCAACAGCCTGATCAACTCTATGCGAAGGAGATGTGTTGCGCTGCATGAAGCAAATGGTGCTCACACCAGATACTGACTGGTTTTCTGATCCACGCCCCTACTTTTCTTTAAGGTATCTGTGACCAACAGATGCATATCTGTATTCCCAGTCATGTGAAATCCGTAGGGCCTAATGAATTTATATCAATTGACTGATTTCATATTATGAACTGTAACTCAGTAAAATCTTTGAAATTGTTGCATGTTGTGTTTATATTTTTGTTCAGTGTTGTAATATCTTTAACAATTTATTAAGGCGATATACAATGCATTCGGAAAGTAGTCAGACTCTTGAATTTTTCCACATTTTGTTACGTTACAGCCGTATTCTAAAATGTATTAAATAAACCAAAATCCTCATCCATCTACACACAATACCCCATAATGACAAAGCGAAAACAGGTTTAAAAAACAGAAATACCTTATTTACATAAGCATTCAGACCCTATGACTGAAATTGAGCTCAGGTGCATCCTGTTCCCATTGATCATCCTTGAGATGTTTCTACAACTTGATTGGAGTTCACCTCTCGGGTAAATTCAATTGATTGGACATCATTTGGAAAGGCACACACCTGTCTATGTAAGGTCCCACAGTTGACAGTACATGCCGGAGCAAAGACCAAGCCATGAGGTCGAGAGAATTGTCCATAGAGCTAAGAGATAGGATTGTGTCGAGGAACAGATCTGGAGAAGGGTACCAAAACATGTCTGAAGCATTGAAGGTCCCCAAGAACACAGTGGCCTCCATCATTCTTAAATGGAAGAACGTTGGAACCACCAAGACACTTTCTAGAGCTGGCCGCCCGGCCAAACTGAACAATCGGTAGAGAAGGGCCTTGGTCAGGGAGATGACCAAGAACCCATTGGGCACTCTGACAGAGCTCCAGAGTTCCTCTGTGGAGAACCTTCCAGAAGGACTAACTTCTCTGCAGCACTCCACCAATCAGGCCTTTATGGTAGATTGGCCAGACGGAAGCCACTCTTCAGTAAAAGTCACATGGATTTTTTCTCTGGTCTGATGAAACCAAGATTGAACTCTTTGGCCTGAATGCCAAGTGTCACATCTGGAGGAAATCTGGCACAATCCCTACGATGAAGCATGGTGGTGGCAGCATCATGCTGTGGGGATGTTTCTCAGCGACAGGGAGACTAGTCAGGATCGAGAGAAAGATGAATGGATCAAAGTACAGAGAGATCCTTGATGAAAACCTGCTCCAGAGCGCTCAGGACTACAGACTGGGGCGAAGGTTCACCTTCCAACAGGACAACAACCCTAAGCACACAACCAAGTCAATGCTGGAGTGGCTTTGAGACAAGTCTCTGAATGTCCTTGGGTGGCCCAGTCAAAGCCTGGACTTGAACCCGATCGAACATCTCTGGAGAGACCTGAAAATAACTGTTCAGCGACGCTCCCCATCCAACCTGACAGATCTTGAGAGGATCTGCAGAGAAGAATGGGAGAAACTCCCCAAATACAGGTATGCCAAGCTTGTAGCGTCATACCCAAGAAGACTTCAGCGCAGTAAGCAGCAGCAGAATGAGTGAAGGGACACAGTCAGTTTAATTAAACCGTCAAATAAGGTAGATGTGATTGATACTAGCTTGTAATTGGTACCATCTCAGCTGATGCGTCGGCTGAGGTGGGGCACTCGGGTTTCCTTTCTGGCTCTGCTTAATTCGTCAATAATCACCAACAAGCTAACTATAGCTAGCTATAGATTGAATAATTCGAGATAGTTTTAGAGAATGACTAAACTGCTTTTATTAACTGCTTTTGTTAACACATACCTTGTTTTCCATGGACATTTGTGTTCACTCTCGTATGAGGAAGGCAACCAGGCAGGCTGGAGAGGAGGGTCACCACTAGATAACACAGCTACAAAGTCGGATTCCACCAGGATTCCCACAGACCGGAGAGTAGCATGAGTGAGGAAAGAAACCAAGTGCAGAGTCAGATTTGTTGAGAGGAGTGGTTGATGAGGCTCTGTAGGCTGTAGCTAGGAGTTACAAGTGACTGACAAGTGAACCCACCTGTCACTGCAAGTGTGGGGGTTACCGTGTGCAATCGGGGGAGGGTTGCATTTACTAAGACAAAGCCGACACAAACGGGCTGAAACGCCTGCATTATTTTCCATTGCAAAACGTTTTTCTATGCTTGTCTATGAAATGAACTAATGAATATCTCTGGTAAACACGTTCGGTGCTGCTGCTTTGAAAGTGGTGTGGCGACGCCACACTAGATTGAAAAGTACTGGGGTAAATGTTGTCTCGCCACACGTTTTCTGGGGGCTCTGATCACTAGATTAGGTTACACATCAAATTATTTTGAATCATGCGGAAGCAACTCATTTATTGAATACCTCAATAGTCTATCATACTTCCTATTAAAGCATATGAATAACCTTTCTAAGATGATTCCTAATGATTGATAGGTGTTAAAATTAAATTGCCAAATTATGTTTATTCTGCAAAGGCTTCTACAGGTGTAGGATCTTAATTTAACCAGTTTCTCATAGCGGGAAAATATTCCTGCAGCAACAGGAAATATGAATTACTGTGCGGATTATAATTAATGGACACTTTGTTGGTTACATTTTTAGGTAGTGCTAATCAAGTCTGCCATTTTAAAGTAGAAATAAACTTTAGAGGCCTTTTTCAACCTCAGATAAACTATATGTTTACATTTCCTGCTGTGTAGGACATTTCTGTGATTTTTTAAGAAACCAAATCAGATTTGTTCTGCCCGAAACCAATCAGATAATTGTTGCCCTTAGAGTTAAGTTGACTGCACTTTATGTCAACCTGCGGACATTTCCTGCAACAACGGGGTTATCAAAATATGATCCTATCTGTATACATGTGCTATATCCCCTGTTAGATGATGACGCGAAAAAACATGTCTGTTTAACATATGTAGACTATGTTGTTGTATGTTCTCAGGTCTCTGGTGTGCAGAGAGGAGAGTAGAAAGAGGACACCGAAGCTGCAAAGAGAAGATCAACTCCATCTACTTGTGCATGCCTGACCATTACCAGCACAGGGAGCAGGGTATGACCTCTAACCTGGAAACACTGCAGTCTGACTCTAGATTTGAGCAAGTAATTCACAACAATTACTGATTAATCATTCTCTTTAAACCTAATTAAGTGAATGATACATGTGTAATACATGAATAAAGAGCAAATAGGTATTTAGTCTCTTCAATCTTTAAAGACAGAGGAATGAGTAAAATGCTAATTAGTCAAATATATTTGCTCTGATTTGAGAATACATTTAAAAAAATGCAAATTTAAGTATTAATTCGTAAATGTGCATGGTAAAATTCACATGTACTTTCCTGATCACTTTATATACAGTCGTTTCTAAACTGGTTCGCTATAAGCCTGTTATTGGAATGTTGTCTAAGGTCCACCTTATGGCAACATCTAAACCACTCACAGACTGTGCCATAAACAACATAATTACAACGGCAAAATATTCCATAATCTTCAGACGGCACCACACTCCATAATCAAAAGGGCAAGAGATTCCAAAACCCTGTGGCCTGCAGTTATGGCAAGGTGACTCTTCTTTTTGCTCTAGGACACCCACAGGCCTCAAGACTCATCTGAAGTTCCACCTTTACCAGTTGAAGAAATGTAGGGAAGCATACAGTATATTGTGACGTTGAACCAGCAACATTATTCCATGAATTTTCCCTGACACCCAAAAGTACTCGTGACATTTTGAATGTTTAGCAGGACAGGAAAATGGTCCAATTCACACACTTATTGAGAATGTCTCTGGTCATCTCTATTGCCTCTGTTCTGGCGGGTAAACAAATGCTTTGTTTCTGAATGATGTCTGAGTGTTGGAGTATGCCCCTGGCTCTCCGGTAATCAGTGCTGATTTTAGCATCTAAATCTTGGTGGGGTAAATTCTATTACATTTTTTATGCATGGCAGCAAAGCCACTCCACAACAATAAACAATACATTCATTGCACTAGAACAGTGACAAAAAGTACCCACACATTGTTAGGGCCTACATAAAGCTGTCCCAACAGCAGAATCCCAACACCTTACCACTGCTACACTTGGCTATCAGCGGAGCCTTGTCTGGCACCGAAACAGTTAATTCAGCCTCATTTACTGCCTTTAAAAAATATATAGCTGATATGGCTGACTTGCTTAAACAAATGTGGTTTCTACTGACATTTGAGATGTACAAACTACGGCATAAGGAGACGACGAGCGGATAAGAGGCAATCCGTAATTTCGATTACGACATTAATGAGCGAGCTTCGACGTAGTCAATATAAATATTTGTTCAGCACTTTTTAAATGTACAGCGACAGAATTCAGAACATGGGCCGTTGTTACAGTATTCTCCCTGTACACCAAGTCAGAACCGTAGGATAAATAAAAGGGGCATATAAGCAGACAATGAAAGCTCTTACAATATTCAATGATTACATTTCTCTAAAACAGGCTATAGGCTACATGTGCACAGTGGTGTAAAGTACTTAAGCATCAATACTTTAAAGTACTACTTAAGTATTTTTGGGGGTATCTGTACTTTACTATTTATATTTTTGCCTACTTTTACTTCACTACATTCCCCCAAAAAATGGTGTACTTTTTTCTGCATACATTTTCTCTGACACACAAAAGTACCCGTTACATATTGAAAGGAAAATTGTCCAATTCAAACACTTATCAAGAGAACATCCCGGTGATCACTACTGCCTCTGATCTGCCCACTCACAAAACACAAATGTTTTGTTTGTAAATGATGTCTGAGTGTTGGAGTGTGCCCCTGGCTAACCATCAATAAAAAATAATACAATTGTGCTGTCTGGTTTGCTTACTATAAGGAATTTGAAATAGTTTATACTTTTACTTTTAATTTTGATACGTAAGTACATTTTAGCAATTCCATTTACTTATAAAATATTTTTAAAACCAAATACTTTTAGACTTCTACTCAAGTAGTATTTTACTGGGTGACTTTCACTTTAGTCATTTTCTATTAAGGTTTCTTTACTTTTACTCAAGTATGACAATTGAGTACGTTTTCCACCACTGCATGTACACCACCAAGTCAGAACAGTAGGCTAAATTATGAGGGGAAAATTGACCTAATTATTATGGAGATGCACATGGGCTACTAACAGCTTACTACACAACATACACTTCGTATTACTTTCTTAGCTTCAGTATACATATCTCCTTGGCATTTTACATAATTTATGTAGCAGCATGCAATACATTTTTGGACTCACCTTGTTGTGCTGTGCTCACTTGAACAGGAAGGTGGCGCAGCGGTCCTTCTTGGGCAAATTTTGGCATCAAACTTTGTCATCAAAGTCTGGCATTCTCTGGATTTATGGTGCTTTCAAGACAACCGGGAACTCTAAAAAAACAATGTTGAATCATGATGACGTCAGTGATCTTCGGGTCGGAGCTCTAGAAAGAGGCCCTAGTTCGACTTGCAATTCTGAGTTGGATGACCGTTCAAAACATATTTTCCCAGTCGGACCTCGTTTTTTTCCGAGTTCCCAGTTGTCTTGAACTCACTGAAGTCTGAGATTTCCCAGTTCTGAGTTTCCAGTTGTTTTGAGCAGAAGTCATGCTGGATTGACAGCATGGCCAATGTTGAATGTTTTTCCTTTTAAGCTTGGAAAAGAGACCACACACCCACTCCACTGAATAGCAGGCTAGTGATTGATTTGCAATGCTTGCACTTAGTCACTGATTCCTTCCTAACCACCAATTGTTGAATTTGCGATTTCCAACTTTTTGTCCAACTGTCTTTGTCCAATGGCAAATGAGCACCGATAAGTTTTATCTATAATTTCTCTTCATTATTTCTCTTCATATGACAAGGATTGAAAAGGATTTGCCAGTAGATTGTCGACTTGATTCATGATGATGACTGCTAGCTTGCTAGCTAGGATTTTGAAAGTATGATCAGTTCTATCAAAGCTATGGTAGATATAATGTGATTTGACGTCATTTTATCACTCGTCAATGAACTTGAGCCTTCTTGGATGGCCACTTCTAATGTAACTCTATGGCAGCGCCCAAGGGGCTTGAATTATCAAGCTCTACTCATAGATTTTGCAATTGCGTAGTGTCTCCATGAGTGACAGAACACTGAACCAATCCCTACACTACATATTTTTTGCTGGATGTCCCACCACCACAGAAAGCACTGAGCTAGGCTGAAACACCTGTGTTTTGGAGCTGCCTTACTCAAGAAAGCAAAATAGTTTGTAAGCGGCATTATTAACTAAATTCATATTATTATTATTTTTTACATTGTTTGCAAACTGATATGTGACACGTATTAAAAAGGCAACAACTCCCGGGGGGAGTTCAAAACAGATGGCGCTCTGCCCCACCTGCCCTGAACGATGGGTCGCCAGTGCCGGTAATTAAAAATATATTTTATTTGTACCGTCTGGATTGCTTAGTATAAGGAATTTGAAATGACGTATACATTTACTTTTGATACTTAAGTATATTTAAAACCATTTTTTAAAATACTTTTACTTAAGAAGCATTTTACTGCGTAACTTCCACTTTTACTTGTGTCATTTTCTATGAAGGCAATTGGGTACTTTTACCACCACTGACACATTGCAACAAATAATGAGAGGTGTTAGAACAATTACCAGTCAGAGGAGGTAAAGCTAACGTTTCTGAGTGTTGATATGGTTGGGGAAATTATATGAACGTGGCAGACATTCACTTCTGAGGGCTGCTACAGATGGGGTGCTGTTCATTTGGATTTAAAAATGAAATCCAAAACGTTTTCATGAAATTGGTAATGTATCCAGTTAAATATTTAGCCATGCTGAAAGTAGTCTGCTTTGCTGCCCTGCTCATCTGAATGTCAGTAAGGTAATATCTGAGATCTTAGGTAATATTGGGAATATCGTTAGGAAATATTAGAGGAATATTAGTTTCGTATTAAGCTGTGCACATTTCCAATAATCAAGAGACCGACGAGGGCCGTGTGACTTCAAACCTCAACATAGGGTTCAATGTCCAAGCGGTATCAAAGTAATTATTTTACTCTGTTTTTACGATAAAAATAAGTATACTTCGTCTAAGAAAAATAAATAAACCTTTTACTAAGTTTTACCCTTTGCACATAAAATGTAATTTGTGGTCAAGAGGTGCTGTGTCCTTGTCTTTTCATATACACACGTCTCTCACTCTCTCACACACACACACAATCCCGCAGCACTCACGGACCCATATACACACACAATCCCCCAGCACTCACGGACCCATATACACACACAATCCCCCAGCACTCACGGACCCATATACACACACAATCCCCCAGCACTCACGGATACACAAACACACACACACACAAACGGCAAGGTGACTGGGAATATGGCAGAATACAAACAGTGTAGTTATTCCCTCTGTAAGGCAATCAGACAGGCAAAACGTCAGTACAGAGACAAAGTGGAGTCACAATTCAACAGCTCAGACACGAGACGTATGAGAATCAGGGACTACAAAGGGAAAGGGAAAACCAGCCACGTTGCGGACACTGACGTCTTGCTTCCGGACAAGCTAAACACCTTCATTGCCCGCTTTGAGGATAACACAGTGCCACCGAAGCGGCCCGCTACCAAGGACTGTGGGCTCTCCTTCTGCGTGGCCGACATGAGTAAGACATTTACATAGATACGCAGACGACGCAATTGCCATCGCACTGCACGCTGCCCTATCTCATTTGGACAAGAGTAATAGGAGGTAGGAGGTGAGGTTCCTGGCAGAGTGGTGCCAGGAAAATAACCACTCACTCAACGTCAACAAAACAAAGGAGCTGATCGTGGACTTCACGAAATAACAGAGGGAGCACGTCCCTATCCACATCGACGGGACCACAGTGAAGAAGGTGGAAAGCTTCAAGGTCCTCGGTGTACACATCACTTATGATCTGAAATGGTCCACCTATCAGAACTCAGGATAAGACCCAGATGCAGACAGCTAGAGTCACAGATGTTTATTGACCCAAACAGGGGGCAGGCAAAAGACAGGTCAAAGGCAGGCAGAGGTCCACAATCGAGGGCAGAGTCCATAAGGTACAGAACAGCAGTCAGGCTCAGGGCCAGGACCGGCAGAGGTTCGTAAACGGGTCTGCCTAAGACAGCACTACAGGGAGACAGGACGGACAGCTGATCGTCCTATCAGTGGCACACAACGTGTAACAACACCTGCACAGGATCGGTCCATCGAACATCCCACCTGCGGGAGAGGTACAGGATGGCAACAACAACTGCCCGAGTTACACCAGGAACGCACAATCCCTCCTTCAGTGCTCAGACTGTTCGCAATAGGCTGAGAGATGCTGGACTGAGGGCTTGTAGGCCTGTTGTAATGTCACCAGACATCACCGGCAACAACTGTCGCCTATGGGCACAAACCCACCATTGCTGAACCAGACAGGACTGGAAAAAAGTACTCTTCCCTGACGAGTCACGGTTTTGTCTCACCAGGGGTGATGGTCGAATTCACGTTTATCGTCGAGGGAATGAGTGTTACACCAAGGCCTGTACTCTGGAGTGGACTGAGCTTGTTGTCATTGCAGGCAATCTCAACGCTGTGCGTTACAGGGAAGACATCCTCCTCCCATGTGGTACCCTTCCTGCAGGCTCACCCTAACATGACCCTCCAGCATGACAATGCCACCAGCCATACTGCTCGTTCTGTGCGTGATTTCCTGCAAGACAGGAATGTCAGTGTTCTGCCATGGCCAGCGAAGAGCCCCGATCTCAATCCCATTGAGCACGTCTGGGACCTGTTGGATCGGAGGGTGAGGTCTAGGGCCATTCCCCCCAAGAAATGTCCGGGAACTTTCAGGTGCCTTGGTGGAAGAGTGGTGTAACATCTCACAGCAAGAACTGGCAAATCTGGTGCAGTCCATGAGGAGGAGATGCACTACAGTGCTTAATGCAGCTGGTGGCCACACCAGATACTGATGACCCCCCCCCCCCCTTTGTTCAGGGACACATTATTCTGTTAGTCACATGTCTGTGGAACTTGTTCAGTTTATGTCTCAATTGTTGAATATTGTTATGTCCACACAAATATTTACACATGTTAAGATTGCTGAAAATAAACGCAGTTGACAGTGAGAGGCCGTTTATTTTTTTGCTGAGTTTATATCACCTCCTCTGTCTGATATCTTAAAATGTACTGCGACAGTATAATATTCACACTTCATAATATTGTTGCACTGTGCGCAACCTCTGCATTTATAGCTACCATTCAGAAGAGGGCGTAAAAGAGCCTGGCTGATTTTCTTTTGTGGCTGGCAGTTGGCATAGACCAATTGATCGTGTAAATTGCGACCTCTCCTATATACAACAAGTGGTGGATTTTTATAGTCACCTGGCAAAGCTGGGTCCGATGAAGTTGAAGTCAGAAGTTTACATACACCTTAGCCGAATACATTTAAACTCAGTTTTTCACTATTCCTGACATTTAATCGTAGTAAAAAAAAATCCCTGTTTTAGGTCAGTTAGATCACCACTTTCTTTTAAGAATGTGAAATGTCAGAATAATATTAGAGAAAATGATTAATTTCAGCTTTTATTTCTTTCATCACATTCCCAGTGGGTCAGAAGTTTACATACACTCAATTAGTATTTGGTAGCATTGCCTTTAAATTGTTTAATTGGGTCAAACATTTCTGGAAGCCTTCCACAAGCTTCCCACAATAAGTTTGGTGAATTTTGGCCCATTGCTCCTGACAGAGCTGATGTAACGGAGTCAGTTTTGTAGGCCTCCTTGCTCGCACATGCTTTCCCTGCCCACAAATGTTCTATAGGATTGAGGTCAGGGCTTTGTGATGGCCACTCCAATACCTTGACTTTGTTGCTCTTAAGCCATTTTGCCATAACTTTGGAAGTATGCTTGGGCACATTGTCCATTTGGAAGACCCATTTGCGACCAAGCTTTAACTTCCTGACTGATGTCTTGAGATGTTGCTTCAATATATCTGCATAATGTCCCATCCTCATGATGCCATCTATTTTGTGAGGTGCACCAGTCCCTCCTGCAGCAAAGTACCCCCACAACATGATGCTGCCATCCCCGTGCTTCACGGTTGGGATGGTGTTCTTTGGCTTGCAAGCCTCCCCCTTTTTCCTCCAAGCATAACGAAGGTCATTATGGCCAAACAGTCCTATTTTTGTTTCATCAGACCAGAGGACATTTCTCCAAAAAGTACGATCTTTGTCCCCATGTGCAGTTGCAAACCGTAGTCCGGCTTTTTATGGCGGTTTTGGAGCAGTGGCTTCTTTCTTGCTGAGCGGCCTTTCAGGTTATGTTAATATAGAACTCGTTTCAAATCATAAATCAAATTTGATTTGTCACATACACATGGTTAGCAGATGTTAATGCGAGTGTAGCGAAATGCTTGTGCTTCTAGTTCCGACAATGCAGTAATAACCAACGAGTAATCTAGCTAACAATTCCAAAACTACTACCTTATACACACAAGTGTAAAGGGATAAAGAATATGTACATAAAGATATATGAGTGAGTGATGGTACAGAGCGGCATAGGCAAGATGCAGTAGATGGTATCGAGTACAGTATATACATATGAGATGAGTATGTAAACAAAGTGGCATAGTTTAAAGTGGCTAGTGATACATGTATTACATAAAGATGCAGTAGATGATATAGAGTACAGTATATACGTATACATATGAGATAAATAATGTAGGGTATGTAAACATGATATTAAGTAGCATTGTTTAAAGTGGCTAGTGATATATTTTACATCAATTCCCATTATTAAAGTGGCTGGAGTTGAGTCAGTGTGTTGGCAGCAGCCACTCAATGTTAGTGGTGGCTGTTTAACAGTCTGATGGCCTTGAGATAGAAGCTGTTTTTCAGTCTCTTGGTCCCAGCTTTGATGCACCTGTACTGACCTCGCCTTCTGGATGATAGCGGGGTGAACAGGCAGTGGCTCGGGTGGTTGTTGTCCTTGATGATCTTTATGGCCTTCCTGTGACATCGGGTGGTGTAGGTGTCCTGGAGGGCAGGTAGTTTGCCCCCGGTGATGCGTTGTGCAGACCTCACTACCCTCTGGAGAGCCTTACGGTTGTGGGCGGAGCAGTTGCCGTACCAGGCGGTGATACAGCCCGACAGGATGCTCTCGATTGTGCATCTGTAGAAGTTTGTGAGTGCTTTTGGTGACAAGCCAAATTTCTTCAGCCTCCTGAGGTTGAAGAGGCGCTGCTGCGCCTTCTTCACGATGCTGTCTGTGTGGGTGGACCAATTCAGTTTGTCTGTGATGTGTACGCCTTAGGAACTTAAAACTTTCCACCTTCTCCACTACTGTCCCATCTATGTGGATAAGGGGGTGCTCCCTCTGCTGTTTCCTGAAGTTCACGATCATCTCCTTAGTTTTGTTGACGTTGAGTGTGAGGTTATTTTCCTGACACCACACTCCGAGGGCCCTCAGTCCTCCCTGTAGACTGTCTTGTCGTTGTTGGTAATCAAGCCTACCACTGTTCTGTCGTCTGCAAACTTGATGATTGAGTTGGAGGCGTGCATGGCCACGCAGTCATGGGTGAACAGGGAGTACAGGAGAGGGCTGAGAACACACCCTTGTGGGGCCCCAATGTTGAGGATCAGTGGAGTGGAGATGTTGTTTCCGGCCCGTCAGAAAGTCCAGGACCCAGTTGCTCAGGGCAGGGTCGAGACCCTGGGTCTCGAGCTTAATGACCAGTTTGGAGGGTACTACGGTCTTAAATGCTGAGCTGTAATCGATGAACAGCATTCTTACTTAGGTATTCCTCTTGTCCAGATGGATTAGGGCAGTGTGCAGTGTGACTGCGATTGCGTCGTCTGTGGACCTATTGGGGTAGTAAGCAAATTGGAGTTGGTCTAGGGTGTCAGGTAGGGTGGAGGTGATATGATCCTTGACTAGTCTCTCAAAGCACTTCATGATGACGGAAGTGAGTGCTACGGGGCGGTAGTCGTTTAGCTCAGTTACCTTAGCTTTCTCGGGGACCGGAACAATGGTGGCCCTCTTGAAGCATGTGGGAACAGCAGACTAGGATAGGGATTGATTGAATATGTCCGTAAACACACCAGCCAGCTGGTCTGCTCATGCTCTGAGGACGTGGCTTGGGATGCCGTCTGGGCCGGCAGCCTTGCGAGGGTTAACAAGTTTAAATGTTATACTCATGTTGGCTGCGGTGAAGGAGAGCCCGCAGGTTTTGGTAGCGGGCCGTGTCAGTGGCACTGTATTTTCCTCAAAGCAAGCAAAGAAGTTGTTTAGTTTGTCTGGGAGCAAGACGTCGGTGTCCGCGACAGGGCTGTTTTTCTTTTTGTAATCCGTGATTGACTGTAGACCCTGCCACATACGTCTCATGTCTGAGCCGTTGAATTGCGACTCTACTTTGTCTCTATACTGACGCTTAGCTTGTTTGATTGCCTTGCAGAGGGAAATGCTGCCATCAATCCATAGTTTCTGGTTTTGGAAGGTTTTAATAGTCACCATGGGTACAACATCACCGATGCACTCACTAATAAACTCACTCACCAAAACAGCGTATACATCAATGTTTTTGCCTGAGGCTACAGATCCGAAACATATCCCAGTCCACTTGATCGAAGCAATCTTGAAGCGTGGAATTAGATTGATTGGACCAGCATTGAACAGACCTGAGCACGGGCGTTTCCTGTTTTAGTTTCTGTCTATAGGCTGGGAGCAACAAAATGGAGTCGTGGTCAGATTTGCCAAAAGGAGGGTGAGGGAGGGCTTTGTAGAATGCTGCCAGCCCGGGTCACACATTCGATATGCTGATAAAATTTAGGGAGCCTTGTTTTCAGATTAGTTTTGTTAAAATCCCCAGCTACAATAAATGCAGCCTCAGGATTTGTTGTTTCCAGTTTACATAGAGTCCAATGAAGTTCTTTCAGGGCAGGGGAGGTGCCTGCTTGGGGGGGATATACACGGCTGTGATTATAATCGAAGGGAATTCTCTTGGTAGATAATGCGGTCAGCATTTGATTGTGAGGAATTCTAGGTCAGGTGAACAAAAGGACTTGAGTTCCTGTATGTTGCTGTTACACCACGACTCGTTAACCATAAGGCATACACCCCTGCTCATCTTCCTACCAGAGAGATGTTTGTTTCTGTCAGCGCGATGCGTGAAGAAACCGGGTGGCTGTACCGACTCTGATAATGTATCCCGAGTGAGCCATGTTTCCTGAAACAGAGAATGTTACAATCTCTAATGTCTCTCTGGAAGGCAACCCTTGCTCGAATTTCATCTACCTTGTTGTCAAGAGACTGGACATTGGCGAGCAGTATACTCGGGAGCGGTGAGCAATGTTCCCGTCTACAGAGCCTGACCAGAACACCGCTCCGTCTGCCCAGTCTGCGGCGCCGTTGTTTTGGGTCGCCTACTGGGATCCGATCCATTGTCCTGGGTGTTGGTCCAAACAGAGGATCTGCTTCGGGAACGTCGTATTCATGGTCGTAATGTTGGTAAGTTGACGTTGCTCTTATATCCAATAGTTCTTCCCGGCTGTATGTAATAAGACTTAAGATTTCCTGGGGTAACAGTGTAAGAAATAATACATTAAAAAAACTAAATTCTGCATAGTTTCCTAAGAACGCGAAAGTTGGCGACCATCTCTTTGTTTTTTATTGTGCCTTTATTTAACCAGGTAAGTAATTGAGAACACATTCTCTGTTACAATAAAGACCAAGATGAGAGCGATGAGGGTTAATTGTGTGTGTGTGTATGGGGGGGGACAGGATATGTTAATTAGCATTCATGACTGTTGGTTGAAGTGTGTTGCTTCTTGATGGTTGAAGTGTGCTGCTTATTTGGACTTAATGTATCACTTAATGTATCAAGACAGTAAAGATAGCACTAGCCAAGAAACAATAAGGTGCTGCTTGCATATTGTTTTGTACTATTTATGTATTAAGGAAGTAAGAGAGACGTTTTGAAAGGATGGCCAATGTTTTTTTCACGGTTCTGTTTGTCCTTTCAACGTGCTGGGGTAAGAAGTCGAAGGTTACACTAATAATATGAAAAATTATTTCCACTTTGTAACACAATAACATTTTAATAAATCCAAGGGGTCTGAATACTTTTGCAAGGCACTTTATATTGTTTTATGTCCTGCGGATTCGAGAAGAAAGATGTCAAGTTCAACAGGAAAGTGAGCCTGTCAGGTAGCCAGTAGCCTTAATTCTTTCACAGAATCTAACTGTGTTTTTTTGCAGAGATCTGTGCTCTTTTGTGTGATGAAAATGTCAAACACTTTATTCCACTGATTTCTACAGTCTCTTGATATTGTTGTTACATATTATTGTGTACAAACATCTTTATGTATGGTTAGGATTACGTTTATCAACCTATTGGACACACAGGTTCATTCTCTCAACCAAAACGAACATGGTGACAATGGAACCCACTGGAACTGATGGGAAAACAGATGAAAAAAAACCATGGTGAGTTACAGGATGACATGAAAATGTACTACACATCTGTAGTTATTAAATAATATATATGCATATCTTATTCAAAACATAAAGGTTCTGTACACACAACTGATGTTCAATACATTTGACACAGTTGTTGTGATTTACACTCTCAGAAAAAAAAGGGTTCCAAAATGGATCTTCAGTTGTCCCCATAGGAGAACCCTTTTTGGTTCCAGGTAGAACCCTTTTTGGGTTCCATGAAAAATACACTCTGTTGTATCAATCAATCTGCCAAAAGTGTTGTACATCAGTTGTAAGACCGGACTGTGTACAAGGCCAGTAACATTCATGCTATGGCAGTAGAATTTCCACTTAGCAACTAGTAAAGCAAAAAAAAGTATTTTTGTTTATTTCCTTCCTGTTCTTCAGAAGTGAGCCGACTTCCTGATTTTACTCGACTGTCGATCACGTGTCTGGGTTTGTCGATCATGCTCATTCTCCCATATGCTGTCATCACCCTCCTTCACAAACTGAAGATACACAGGTAGGTGATAGTGGTCCTGTTCGGATTTTAGCAGTACATTATCATATATGACCATTAACAAAAACAATCAAACTGGATTTTAAGAATGAATAACTGGATTTTTTTCAATTTCGGTGAGTCTCTTATTCAATGGGTAAAAGTAATGTATAGCAACCCAGTGTTGTGTTCGAGACCACCTAAAGCGAGACTGATTCAAGACTAAGACCGGAGCTAAACAAGTCTGAGTCAAGACCCAAGACCAGAAAAATGCGAGTCCAATTCAAGTCCATGATTGCAATTTTGTCAAATCACATCCATAATAAGAGAATGTCCAGTATTTCTGTATTCAACAACATTATTGCTAAGCCAAACACGGTGGTGAACAATGGGCTTTCTACACAGGGCTAAGGATTTAAAAAGTAATGATTATAAAAATTTAATGAAAATTAGACTATTATTTTCAGTGATGTTCTAATTTAATCTCTTCAGTTTTTGTTGGAAAGGAAAAAGGTTAACACTTAATAGAAAAAAAAAATGCAATCAGAATTTTTCCATTTCTGGTCTCTGGGGAGATAAATATATCTAGCTAATTCTGCCATATCCTAAGCCATCAGAAGCTAGAGAAGGGTATCTACCAGCAGGTATTTCTCACTGGTCACCCCCAAAGCCAATTCTTCCTTTGGCCGCCTCTCCTTCCAGTTCTCTGCTGCCAATGACTGGAACGATCTGCAAAAATCATAGAAGCTGGAGATTCATATCTCCCTCACTAGCTTTAAGCACCAGCTGTCAGAGCAGCTCACAGATCACTGCACCTGTACATACCCTATCTGTAAATAGCCCATCCAATCTACCTCATACTGTATTTATTTATTTATCTTGCTCCTTTGCACCCCAGTATCTCTTCTTGCACATTCATATTCTGCACATTCTACAATTCCAGTGTTTAACCTCTCTGGTACCAGTGGGACGGTAGTGTCCCACCTTGACAACAGCTAGTGAAATTGCAGGACGCCAAATTCAAAACAACAGAAAGCCCATAATTAAAATTCCTCAAACATACAAGTATTATACACCATTTTAAAGATCGACTTCTTGTAAATCCAACCACAGTGTCCAATTTCAAAAAGGCTTTACTGCGAAAGCACACCATGCGATTATTTAGGTCAGCGCCTAGTCACAGAAAACCATACAGCAATTTTCCAGGGAGAGGGCTCACAAAAGTCAGAAATAGCGATTAAATTAATCACTAACCTTTGACGATCTTCATCAGATGGCACTCCCAGGACTCCATGTTAGACAATAAATGTGTGTTTTGTTCGATAAAGCGCGTTTAGTCCAGTAATCCAAATGCACAAGGCGCGGGCACTAAGTCCAGGCGAAAAGTCAAAAAAGTTCCATTACAGTTTGTAGAAACATGTCAAACGATGTATAGAATCAATCTTGTATAGAATGTATAGAATAAATCTTCGATAATATTCCAACTGGACAATTCCTTTGTCATTAGAAATGAAAGGGAACGGAGCTCGTGCTCACGGCGTGCGAATGACTAAACTCAAGGCTTTCAGCCAGACCACTAGTTCAAACAGCTCTTATTCGCTCCTCTTTCTCAATAGAAGCCTGAAACAACGTTCTAAAGACTGTTGACATGTAGTGGAAGCCGTAGGAAGTGCAATCTGACCCCATTTACACTGTATATTGGATAGGCAATCACTTGAAAAACTACAAACCTCAGATTTCCCACTTCCTGGTTGGATTTTTCTCAGGTTTTCGCCTGCATATGAGCTCTGTTATACTCACAGACATCATTCAAACAGTTTTAGAAACTTCTGAGTGTTTTCTATCCATATCTACTAATAATATGCATATCCTAGCCTATGGGCCTGAGTAGCAGGCAGTTTACTCTGGGCACGCTTTTCATCCAGATGTGAAAATACTGCCCCCCTACCCCAAAGAAGTGAATTGCTATATTGTAATTACTTCGCCACCATGTCCTATTTATTGCCTTTCCTCTCTTATCCTACCTCATTTGCACATGCTGTGTATAGACTTTTCTACTGTATTATTGATTGTATGTTTGATTTTTCCATGTGTAACTGTGTTGTTATATGTGTCGAACTGCTTTGCTTTATCTTGGCCTGGTCGCCGTTGCAAATGAGAACTGTATTAGGGCCTAATTTTGGAGTGACAGTGGAATCATCCAATCATATTTTGACTTAATGGGTGGGAACAAAAACCTACGTAAACTTCTGCCTTCTTGAACCAGTGTTGCCAACTTAGCGAATTTGTCGCTTTATTTAGCGAGTATTCAAAACCCTCTAGCGACACATTTTTTAAAAAATCGACTAGCGACAAATATAGCAACTTTTTCTGGTGTTATTGGAGACTTTTATTTGAAAGCACATCTCGTTCTTATTCTTCTCAACGAGCAGCGGGTGCTGCAGTGGGCCCCACGCCAGTCCTGAAGCACTCACAGGTGGCCCAGTTCTCACGCAGCAGTCCCTCCCAGCTGCAGTTAGAGCAGGAGATGTTCACCCCTCCACTTCCAGACTACAAATGAATCGCCCATGCGGGAAGCCGCCGCTGGCTGATCCCGCCCTGGCTTACATTCAGGGCGGGATGTAGATGTAAAATGTTCTTTGTCTAAAATAAATCACTGCACAAAAATAAATCACTGCATTTTACTCACACAGCCTTAGTCACTTACTCACCTTGTCCACTGTGTCTGTGCCTCTCTGTGACATAAGCTAAACATCTTGCTGGCTAGCTCATCATGTCTCAGTCTAAACTGTACACTCAAAAATACAGAGAGTGGGAATCAAACCCTGAATTCAAAGGCTGATTGAAGCCGTTTATTGGAGATGATACACAGGCATACTGCCTGTATTGTAAGGCTGATTTCTATGCCAAACTTAGCGATTTCATAATTGCAAACCTGCCACACACTGAAAGCCTATAGGTTTGCCACTTCGCCATCATGTCTATAATACATATAAAGGCTGTTAAGATACTGTATTCATGTTTCAAGAAAGGAGTGTATATCTTTGGCCTGGCGAAGCGCTTTTATGCGCTGACTGAATGGAAGCTGATAATTATTTGTTTTTTTACTCTGCTGGTCTTGGCTGGTCTCACTGTTCGAGACCGAGTGAAGACCGAGTCCAAATGTATCTAACACCAAGACAAGACAGAGGCACTCAGTATGTGGTCTTGAGTACTACAACACTATACCAGCCCCAGGTGTAAAGTAGTAAAAAGTGGCTACTTCTCAGAGAGTTTTGAACTGTCAAGAGGAGTTAAAGAAGGGTGTCTGCTGTCACCATTCTATTCATTATGACCCTTGAAATGCTAGCTTTTGGTGTACATGTATGCCGATGACTCAAATGTTATATTAAGTCCGCAAGCTAGATCCCTGCAACGTCGTATTGAAGCTCTAGATAATGTTTCTGGCATCTCTGGACAAACAATGATAAGTGTACAATATTAAGAATTGGATCATTAAACAGCACAGCTTTTACATTACCCTGCAGTTTACCTATAAAATGGGCTGACGGTGAAGTAGACATACTTAGTATTCATATCACAAAATATATAAATGAGCTCTCCACAGTGAATTTCAATAGAAAATTCATAAAATTAGACAAGACCCTGCAACCATGGAGAGGTAAATACCTGTCTATTTATATAAAAAAATTACACTGATTAACTCCATAGTCATATCTCAGTTTACTCACTTACTTATGGCACTGCCTACTCCTGATGATTCGGGGGTTTTTTTCAAATCACATGAGCAAAAAATATTTCGCTTTATCTGGGATGCTAAACCAGAGAAGATAACGCGTGCCTATATAGTGAATATGAACTGGGTTGGTTGAGATGATTAAATATTAAAGCACTAAACCTCTCTCTAAAAGCTTCACGAGTTTCACTTGAACCCAAAATGGTTCTCAAGTAGATTACAAATAGAAAACCTCATCCACTGTTAAAAAAATTGCCTTTTTGCCTTTGTGCAGATTGCCATGTCTCATATTTGATTAATTGAAAATTAAACCTTCTTCAAAGTATCTCTCATTTTCAACCAAGCATTGCAATTTCATCCGCCAGAAAAGATAGAACAAATATTACAACAAATATTATGGTTGAACTCAAATGTGCTGGTTGATAAAAGACTGTTATTTATGGAAAAGATGTTAGAAAAGGGTATTTTCTTCCTAAATTATATTGTAAATTGGATTGGTAGAGTTATGTCTTTCATGGAGTTATGGGAAGGTCTGCTCATTTCAAGATTACAACTAATTGATTACAGCACTACACCAAAAATGGAGGAGGCAAGTGGCAGCGGTAGGAAGTAGGGAACTCGTCTGTCTGTCCAATATAAAGGATCAAAACTGGCGGAGGAACAAAAATAGAACAAATAGGAAAGTATACCAGTTTCATTTGAGGACCAGGATGTTGACAGCTGTGCCATACAGATTGTAAAAAATAACTGTGAATAGATTTTTTATGTACGGATTTCATGGCACAGGGTGTAGGACTTGATATATAAAAAGACGCAAGATTCAAGACATCGTGCTTTTCAGTTAAAATGCTTGTACAGAATTCTTGCCATCAACAAAATGTTGAATACTTGGGGCATACAATCATCGCAGCTCTACACATTTTGTTGTGAGGATACAGAATCGATTGACCTTTTGTTCTTGTCTTGCTCTCAGGTAGCCTGTTTCTGGTCTCCAGTTCAGGAATGCTTGAAAAAGCATAACATTAATCTAAAATTGACCATAGAAATAGCATTGTTGGGAAATCTGAAGAAACCTGGTTGGTCAATTACTAATATACTACTACTCTTAGTAAAAGTATTTATCTTCAACTCGCAATTTGTGGATTATATTCTATTAGATAGATTCAAATTGTATGTTAAACATCACAGTATAGTTGAAAGATGTATGGCGCGTAGAAATCCGGAGAGGGTGGCCATCAGAGATAGGTGGGATGGGCTGAGGGAAATTGAGTGTTGGGATGTGGAACTGGAGACAAGTGGGAATGGAGTTGCTGGGCGAGGGATAGAATGACGGTCAAAGATACAAGTAAAAAATTATGTCAAAATAAACAACAACAAAAAGCTGAGAGTGGAGGGAGAGGTTTTTTCTTCAGGGCGAGGGACTTTGGGTGGGGGTTTCGGATGGTTGAGGGGCAGCTCTTGGGGAACTGTCGGGGGATCTTGGATGGTTGGTAGCCTGGCAGTTGGGAGCTTGGGCCGGTGGCTGAAAAGTATTTTGTTCGGGTCCTCGATTTGACTTGGTGGGAGATCTGTCGATGTGCCCTTGGGCGGGGCGCTTGACCCTAGATTCTCCTGTGGGCCGCTCTGCATGGGAGTCTGCTAGATGACTGAATGTAATGTCAATGTTGGAGCGGCTTCACTGCAGGTAGGTTGTATGTTTTAATATTCAATAAATACACCAAAAATGAAATTACTTTTTTTTAAACAATCCAGTTTCTGCTAGAATTACTTCATTCTCCAAAAATTCTAGCCAGGTTATTCTGGATGTTGATAGTTTAATCCAGCTAATGGATGAAAAGTGATTTGGAGGACACTAGATTAAGATTAAGATCAGGACTAAGACCTTAAACACAATGTAGTCCTGTGTGGCTCAAAAAATGTATGCACTCACTACTGAAAATTGTGCTTTATAGGAGTGTCTGCCAAATGACTTAAATGTAAAAAGTGATCTCTCCCTTTCTGACTGCATATCAATCTGAAACTATTTACCTGTAAGTGTTATTGAATATTGTGACAATAACATGCCAGTTATTTTACAAGGCCATTAGGCTCTTTGACTTAAAGGGTTAATTGTGTGTCTATGTGACAGTGCTGATCCTCTTTGCTTGTGCTGTAGGACTTTGTCTCAACAGGATGTGGTAGCCCAAGGTAGCTAACCAGCCCAAGGTAGCTAACTGATCTATATACTTAGAAGTGATTAAAAGCCTGCTATGCATGTGCTATATCCCCTGTTTGATGATGACGCAAAACATGTTTGTTTAACATATAGCATTGCATCTGTTGTTCTCAGGTCTCTCTCATACTCAGGTCTCTGGTATGCGGGAGAAGAGAGTAGGCAGAAGGCACAGAAGCTACAAAGAGAAAGTCAACTCTTATCTACATGTGCATGCATGCCTGACAAATGACCAGCACAGGGAGCAGGACATGACCTTTGACCTAGATGCTCTCTATCTGGGTGCGTCTCAAAAGCATCCACACTTGTACTTTACCAACACTATAGTGTCTACATTTGTTTGCTATAGCCTGTTCATGGAATCCTGTATAAGGTCCATCTTATGGCAACACCTATGTTCACCACCCACAGACTGTGCCATGTAAAAACACCCTTTGGATAATTGTAGAGGAAGAATGCACGCCTGACTGTAAGTCACAGGATAAAAGCTGTAGATAAAAACGTCTGCTAAATAGCATATATTATTATTATTATATTACATGGTCATATAAAGATACAGGGCTCATCATGTAATCATATAAACATACACACCTCACACACACACCTCACACACCAAATGGATATGTGCACTCTGTTATAGACTGCTTGGTCACATGGAGTCAAATCTTCAGTTTTAATCTGCTATTAGACACAGTATGCAGACGTGTACACTTAAATGTACAACCTTTTATATGCCTTATTATAATAATCATCCACCTCGTCACATATGAGACCAGAAGTTAATAGTTTTTTCCTCGAACGCACAGTTACTGCAACCCGAAGATTCAGAGTTTACCGCCTTAGTGGTGTACGCCACCTGGCACCAATGGTAACAATGTGCAAATATAAATTGACATGTTGTATAGACTATGGGTTTTTCTTTAAAAAAAAATGTGTGTGAAACAGACACACAAACAGGCAGAATTTTATCATACAGATGTCGGATCTTAATTTGGCCTGTTTAATCAAAATAATCCTGCAGCAGAAGGGTTGGAATAGCTGAAGAAATATTTAGAATGACTGCCAGAGGGCAGCTAGAAGCGGTATTTATACAATGCAGTACCTTACATTGTGCCTTAGACTGCAGGTTCACTGGGTGCCAGTTCAAGTGGTCTATGTAGGCTACATGCAGTCTACAGCGCATCTCGCATGTGGATTATAATACCTGAACACATGTGTGGGGGTAAATGTATTTTTATGTTAGATTAATTGTTTTAGATCAATTATTTTACATGTTCAAGGCAATCAATATGCAGAATCAATGACTAGTGGCCTCAGTGCCTGTGTGGTCCAGCGGTTACAGATGCTGACTTCAATACACCTATGTTGGAGTCTGCATGGGTGTACACACACACACACACACACACACACACACACACACACACACAGGAATTCCAATAAAATATAAGCTACTGTACTACCTGAGAGTTTGAAGCACTCTATGCCCAGCCATCATGTTGCTTGCTATGACTACACACTACTACAACAATCTGAGCTGATCAAGAGTTTAGTTTTCTTCTGCTCCCTATTGGTCACAGTGTGATGAAACATGATGTCTTTTCAAATAGTTTATCTTTTCACATTTACAGAATCATGCTTCTCAATATGAGCTCTTTTTGGAGTGTATTTGGCCTAAAGTAATAATCAAATATTTATTACATTATCACAGTATTTGACACTAGCAGACACTCAAATAAGTGCAAGTGGTGAAAGTCATGGCCATTTATAATGTGTGTGTGTTCATTTTTTATTGTGCCTTTTATTTAACCAGATAATTCATTGAGAACACATTTTCTGCTACAATAAAGACCAAGATGAGAGCGATGAGACTGTGTGTGTGTGTGTGTGGGGGGGGAACAGGATATCCTAATACAATCATTAGCATTTATGACGTGTTGGTTGAGAAGTGAGAAATACATTTTTGCTACTTCTTTTGGACTTAATGTATCAAGACAGTAAAGATAGCACTAGTCAAGAAACAATAAGGTGCTGCTTGCATATTGTTTTGTACTACTGTATTTAAGTATCAAGTAAGAGAGAAGTTTTGAGAGGATGGCCAACGGTTTTTTCATGGTTCTGTTTGTCTTTTCAACATGCTGGGGTAAGAAGTCAAAGGTTTTACATTCATATTATGCAAAGTCTATATTTTTGTTTTGTATTTTTATGTATCTTTACAAACAAATTACGATTCAATCCATTTTATTTCCTCTTTGTAACACAATAAAATGTAAAGAAATCCAAGGGGTCTGAATACTTTTGCAAGGCACTTTATATTGTTTTATGTCCTGCGGATTCGAGAAGAAAGATGACAAGTTCAACAGAAAAGTGAGCCTGTCAGGTAGCCAGTAGCCTTCATTCTTTCACAGAATCTAACTGTGTTCTTTTTGCAGAGATGTGTGCTCTTTTGTGTGATGTATTCTGCTGATTTCTACAGTCTGTCGATATTGTTGTTACATATTATCGTGTACAAAACATCTTTATGTATGGTTAGGATTACGTTTATCAACCTATTGGACACACAGGTTCACATTCTCACAACCAAAACGAACATGGTGACAATGGAACCACCGGAACTGATGGGAAAACAGATGAAAAAAACCATGGTGAGTTACAGGATGACATGAAAATGTACTACACATCTGTAGTTATTAAATAATATATATGCATATCTTATTCAAAACATAAAGGCTCTGTACACACAACTGATGTTCAATACATTTGACACAGTTGTTGTGATATACACTCTCAGAAAAAAAGGGTTCCAAAATGGATCTTCGGTTGTCCCCATAGGAGAACCCTTTTTGGTTCCAGGTAGAACCCTTTTGGGTTCCACGAATAATACTCTCTGTTGTATCAATCGATCTGCCAAATGTGTTGTACGTCAGTTGTAAGACCTGACTGTGTACAAGGCCAGTAACATTCATGCTATGCAGTAGAATTACCATTAAGCAACAAGTAAAAGCATATTTTTATTTCCTTCTTGTCCTTCAGAAAGGAGCCGACTTCCTGATTTTACTCGACTGTCGATCACGTGTCTGGGTTTGTCGTTCATGCTCATTCTCTCATATGCTGTCATCACCCTCCTTCACAAACTGAAGATACACAGGTAGGTGATCGTGGCCCTGTTCGGATTTTAGCAGTACAATATCATATATGACCTTTAACAAAAACAATCAAACTGGATTTGATAAATTAATGCCTGGATTTTTTCAATTTCAGTGAGTCTCTTATTCAATGGGTAAAAGTAATGTATAGCAACCCAGTGTTGTGTTCGAGACCACCCAAAGCGAGACTGATTCAAAAACTAAGACCAGAGCACATTTTCATAAATTCTTGGATTGTTTGGAAATTATGTATACTAAGGCATTTGTAAAAATTCTATAGCAATATGAAGTGGGAAAGTGGCTGTGCTGTTTGGCCTATTAATAGACACTGCAGTAAATATAACCGAATAAAAACACAGACCTACAAAGACCGGTGCGCTATAGCCAATCAGAGCTACAGTAGGCCTTTATATGAACAAGACATTTGCCACCCATACCTGCAATCATTCACTTTGAACTGGACTGTGTGTAATCAGGCAGTTGCAACAGCGTGACTTTAGATCATTTGAGCACATTTGCCAAAAGCCACAAATAAACCTAAATGGATTTCTGCAAATATGTAAACACCACGGGAGTCCAATTACATTTGGGAACTTTACATTCCTATTGATCAAACAATCATGAAAATATATTCTCTCTCTCCCTCAGTTATAAACATCAACAACAACAAGATCAACAACTAGTGCAGGCCAGAGCAAGATGAGCTGAAATCTAACAAAGGAACATTACATAAACCCTCTCAAACTTTTTCAGCTAGTTGGCTGTCAAAATTGCACTGATAAACGATGGGGAATTGTAGCCTTGTTGTTCTTCTGCAGCTTGCATGCTTGTCCCAAGTAAGCACCCAAGCTAACTGTGTAAAGTTGGCTAGCTTGCTCGCTAGCTATTTCCAGAAACAAATGAAAGAACAACTCTGACCATTTTACTCACTGTAGCAGAGCTGGTTGGGCTGTTTACATGGTATCTAGAGCCTTCTTGACTAAATATTACATTTGTCTACGTTTACTGACACCGGTCATATTCAGCGGGTGTTGCACGTTCATAAATTCATCAGTTGTTCTGTGCTCTGGCACACTCAGATGAGAGTGCTCTGAAATCGGAGTAGATAGCCAGAGTGAATTTGCAAACACAAGAGACATGCTAATTGGATAACGGTCGTTCAAGTTCTTGCTAGCTAAACGAATGACACCTGTATTTCTAGCTGTGTACAGCCTCCGAAAAACGATATGAGGGGGAAGAGTCAGTCACTTACCCACTCCTCCAATAGCATGACATCCTCTTAGCAGCTATCTAGCTATCTAGCTAACGTTAGGCTCTTGGTTTTTACCTACATTGCTACATAAATAGATACGCTAGCCTATTAACCACATTATGACTGACCTGTGATCATTGCCCTTGCTAGTTTGATTGCATTGACATTCCCAGTCTTAGTTACATTCATCTGTTTTTGTCCAGAATATTGAGTCATTGAAACTGAAACTGTGCATCCTGAATGGAGGCAGCAAACAATGTACCAGGCCAGCTGTGATTTACAACCTGATAGCAATATGTTTTGGACTACCAATAAATGTATTGGTGAATTATCTTAATCATGCATTGATCATTAGTAATTTAGGTCAACATTGGATCATTCAGAGATCCTCACTGAACTTCTGGAGAGAGTTTGCTGCACTGAAAGTAAAGGGGCTGAATAATTTTGCACGCCCAATTTTTCAGTTTTTGATTTGTTAAAAAAGTTTGAAATATCCAATAAATATCGTTCCACTTCATGATTGTGTCCCACTTGTTGTTGATTCTTCACAAAAAAATACAGTTTTATATCTTTATGTTTGAAGCCTGAAATGTGGCAAAAGGTCGCAAAGTTCAAGGGGGCCGAATACTTTCGCAAGGCACTGTACATAAAAGTATTCAGATCCTTCACTTAGTACTTTGTTGAAGAACCTTTGGCAGCGATTACAGCCTCAAGTCTTCTCGGGTATGACGCTACAAGTTTGGCACACATCTATTTGGAGAGTTTCTCCCTTTCTGCAGATCCTCTCAAGCTCTGTCAGGTTGGATGGGAAGCGACGCTGCACAGCCATTTTCAGTTCTCTCCAGAGATGTTCAATCGTGTTCAAGTCCGGGCTCTGGCTGGGTCACTCAAGGACATTCAGAGAGACTTGTCCCAAAGCCACTCCCGCATTGTCTTGGCTGTGTGCTTAGGGTCATTGTCCTGTTGGAAGGTGAACCTTCACCCCAGTCTGAGGTCCTGAGCACTTTGGAGCAGGTTTTCATCAAGGATCTCTCTGTACTTTGCTCCATTAATCTTTCCCTCAATCCTGACTAGTCTCCCAGTCCCTGCCGCTGAGAAACATGCCACCACCATGCTTCAACGTAGAGATGGTGCCAGGTTTCCTCCAGACGTGACGCTTGGCATTCAGGCCAAAGAGTTCAATCTTGGTTTCATCAGACCAGAGAATCTTGTTTATCATCGTCTGCGTCCTTTAGATACCTTTTGGCAAACTCCAAGCGTTCTGTCATGTGCTTTTACTGAGGAGTGGCTTCTGTCTGGCCTGATTGGTGGAGTGCTGCTGAGATGGTTGTCCTTCTGGAAGGTTCTCCCATCTCCACAGAGGAACTCTGAAGAGCTGTCAGAGTGACCATCGGGTTCTTTGTCACCTCTCTGAACAAGGCCCTCCCTTCCCCCGTTTGCTCAGTTTTGGTGGTTCCAAACTTCTTCCATTTAAGAATGATGGAGGCCACTGGATTCTTAGGGACCTTCAATGCTGCAAAAATGTTTTGGTAAACTTCCCCAGATCTGTGCCTCGACACAATCATGTCTCGGAGGTCTACGGCTTTGTTTTTCTCTGAGATCCAATGTCAACTGTGGGACCTTATGTAGACAGGTGTGTGCCTTTCCAAATAATGTCCCATCAATTGAAGTTACCCCATGTGGACTCCAATCAAGTTGTAGAAACATCTCAAGGGTGATCAATGTAAACAGGATGCACCTGCGCTCAATTTAGAGTCTCGTAGCAAAGGGTCTGAATACTTATGTAAATAAGGTATTTAAATTTTTTGACAAATTTGCAAACCTGTTTTCGCTTTGTCATTATTGGGCATTGTTTGTAGATTGATGATACATTTTTTTTTTTTAATCAATTTTAGAATAAGGCTGTAACTTAACAAAATGTGGAAAAAGTCAAGGGATCTGAATACTTTCCGAATGCACTGTATGATTGACTGTTTGTTTGTTTCAAGTAGTTAAACTGCTGTCAGTTCCACTTTAAGTTTGTGTGCTAAACGTGAAATGGGACCAACTGGCTAATTATGTCAGTTTATGGACTGCTTATCCTTTCACATCATGCTGTGTGTGACTGCTGTCTTTCCATCGGCCCTATGCAGTGGTGTAGTGGTGCCTGGAGAAGTGAATATACTCACATTTTTCCCAAAAGTTCCTAAATGTACAGCCCATCAAAGGAAAGGCCTCCTGTGTGAAAAATGCTATTATTTCTTATGTTTTACAATAGATTTTTAACATTTTCACTCTCAAAATCACACTTTTTAAAATCTTTTACACAAATGTGATGGTCTAAGTGTCACACCCTGACCTTAGTTATCTTTGTTTTCTTTATTATTTTGGTTAGGTCAGGGTGTGATGAGGGTGGTTTGTTTTGGTATTGTCTTGGGGTTTTTGTATGTCTAGGGTTTTTTGTAAGTTTAGGTGTTTATATGTCTATGGTTGCCTAGATTGGTTCTCACTTAGAGGCAGCTGTTTATCGTTGTCTCTGATTGGGGACCATATTTAGGTAGCCATATTTCTTGGGTATTTTGTGGGTTCTTATTCTATGTTTAGTTGCCTGTCTGCAGTAGCCATATTAGCGTCACGGTTCGTTTTGTTGTTTTGTATAGTTTGTTCAGTGTTCTTTCTTTCATTAAAGAAGTATATACACTTACCACGCTGCGCCTTGAACGACCGTTACACTAAGTCCGCATCAATGCTTAAATCACATCAATCTGATTCAAATGTATTTATATAGCCCTTCTTGATATCAGCCCAGCTGATATCTCAAAGTGCTGTACAGAAACCAAGCCTAAAACCCCAAATAGCAAGCAACGCAGGTGTAGAAGCACATTGGCTAGGAAAAACTCCCTAGAAAGGCCGAAACCTAGAAAGGAACCAGGCTATGAGGGGTGGCCAGTCCTCTTCTGGCTGTGCCGGATAGAGAATTATAACAGAACATGGCCAAGATGTTCAAAAGTTCATAAATCACCAGCATGGTCAAATAATAGTAATCACAGTGGTTGTCGAGGGTGAAACAGGTCAGCGCGGCCAGGTGGACAGGGGACAGCAAGGAGTCATCATGCCAGGTAGTCCTGAGGCATGGTCCTAGGGCTCAGGTCCTCCGAGAGAAAGAAAGAATTAGAGAGAGCATACTTAAATTCACACAGGACACCGGATAAGACAGGAGAAGTACTCCAGATATAACAGACTAACCCTAGCCCCCGACACAAACTACTGAAGCATAAATACTAGAGGCTGAGACAGGAGGGGTCAGGAGACACTGTTGCCCCATCCGATGATACCCCCGGACAGGGCCAAACAGGCAGGATAGCATGTGCCTATCAGCATTTTTCACCCAGACCCGTCCATGTCTACACCCCTGATGCAAACAACCAACACTTTGGACTAAACTTTTCAATACCTGGTTTGCATACCCGTTGTTGACTTAGCATTTACTGGTAGTTATCATAAGTTCAAACATCTTTCCTACCCTACCTGCTACTGATGGCATTCTTCTGTGAGCTGCTCCATGTCAAAACCAGTTGAAAGCTGCAAACACTTGCTGTCTGCAGATAATATTCAGCTAAAACTAGGCTGTGTGCGGCGCGCATGTGAATATATTTCACGTGCTTTGCGATTGTGTAGGCTACTTTGTGCATGATTTCTCTATTGTACTACATAATTCATAAATCGTATACCTCCACTACACTACTTTGATATGCAATCAGTAGGAATTAAGAAGTGAGTATACGCAATGTGCACTGAAAAAAATGGGGTATATGGTTTATACTGTACCTGCGTATTGCCTACACTACACCACTAGCCCTTTGTGTTTTACAAAAAGTGCACTCTCCTATAGGTTTGCCACTTTGCCAACATGTCTATAATACATATAAAGGCTGTTAATTAAGATACTGTGTTAATGTTTCAAGAAAGGAGTGTATATCTTTGGCCTTGTGAAGTGCTTTCATGTGCTGACTTATTGGAAGATGATCATTTAGATTTTTTTACTCCGCTGGTCTTATGAAGAAATTACAAGTCCTCACTGTCCGAGACCGAGTCAAGAGCCAGTACAAATGTATCTAACACCAAGACAAGACACTCAGAATGTGGTCTCGAGACCGAGACCGGTCTTGAATACTACAACATCGTAGCAACCCCAGGTGTAAAATAGTAAAAACGGGCTACTTCTCAGAGAGTTTTGAACTGTCAAGAGGGGTTAAACAAGGGTGTCCGCTGTCACCATTCTATTCGTTATGGCCATTGAAATGCTAGCTATTAAAATCAGATCAAATAATAAAATTAGAGGTTTAGATATCCAATGAAATCCAAACAAAGGAGTCCATGTATGCCGATGACTCAAGTTTTATATTCAGTCCACAAGCTAGATCCCTGCAAATTCTCATTGAAGATCTAGATAACTTTCCTGGCCTCTCTGGACAAACAATTTTGATACGTGTACCATATTAAGCATTGTATCTTTAAAAAAACAGCATTTACATTACCCTGCAGTTGACCTCTATAATGGGCTGACGGTGAAGTAGACATACTTGGTATCCATATCACAAAATATATTAATGAGCTCTCCACAATGAATTTCAATAGAAAACTAGTAAAAATAGACAAGATCCTGCAAACATGCAGAGGTAAATACCTGTCTATTTATGGAAAAACTACACTGATTAACTCCATAGTCATATCTCAGTTTACTCACTTACTTATGGCACTGCCTACTCCTGATGATTTTTTAAAATCATATGAGTAAAGAATCCTTCTCTTTATCTGGGATGCTAAACCAGACAAGATGAAGCGTGCCTATCTATATAATGAATATGAACTGGGTTGTTTGAGATGATTAAAAATAAAAGCACTAAACCTCTCTCTAAAAGCTTTACAAGTTTCACTTGAACCCAAAATGGTTCTCAAGTAGATTAATAAGAAAAGCTCATCCATTGTTTAAAAATGACCTTTTTGCCTTTGTGCAGATTGCCATGTCTCATATTCGATTAATTGAAAATGAAACCTTCAAAGTATCTCTCTTTTTCAACCAAGAATCACAGAGCTGGTTACAATTTCAATTTCATCCCCCAGAAAAGATAAAACAAATATTACAACAAATATTATGGTTGAACTCAAATGTGCTGGTTGATAAAAGACCAGTATTTATGGAAATAGGACTAAGACCTTATACTCAATGTAGCTCCGTGCGGCTCACTTCGTAGAGCATTGTGCTTGCAACGCCAGGTTTGTGAGTTTGATTCCTACGGGGGAACAGTATGAAAAATATATGCACTCACTACTGTAATTGTGCTGTATAAAAGTGTCTGCTAAATTACTTAAATGTAAAAAGTGATCTCTGCCTTTACGACTGCATATCAATCTGAAACTATTTACCTGCAAGTGTTATTGAATATTGTGACATAATGGGTTAATTGTGTGACTGTCCTGATGCTCTGTTTGTGTTGTAGGACTGTCTCTCAACAGGATGTGGTAGAACACCAGCCCAAGGTAGCTATCTGATCTATTTACTTAGAAGTGATTGAAAGGTGTTAAAATGAAGAAAAAAAACTAATAGTTTGTTTTGCAAAGCCTGCTATAAATGTGTCTGTTTAACATATAGTATGTGATGATATGTAGACTCTGTTCTCAGGTCTCTAGTATGCACAAGAAGAAATTAGGCA
Source organism: Oncorhynchus kisutch (assembly GCF_002021735.2). Taxonomy (NCBI): domain Eukaryota; kingdom Metazoa; phylum Chordata; class Actinopteri; order Salmoniformes; family Salmonidae; genus Oncorhynchus; species Oncorhynchus kisutch. Next base: position 13,978,205 of record NC_034178.2, on the reverse strand, counting down.
GATGGCACAGAAGCTACAACGAGAAGGTCAACTCTATCTACATGTGCATGCCTGACAAATTACCAGCACAGGGAGCAGGACATGACCTTTGACCTAGAAGCTCTCTATCTTTGTGCGTCCCAAAAGCCTCCACACTTGTACTTTTTTGATCACTTCATATAGTGTCTAAATGTGTTTGCTATAGCCTGTTAATTGGAATGCTGTATAAGGTCCACCTTTTGGCATCATCTATGTTCACCACACTGAGACTGTGCCATATAAAAATACCCTTTGGATAATTGTAGAGGAATGCACACCTGACTGTAAGTCACTTTGGATAAATGCTGTGGATAAAAGCGTCTGCTAAATGGCATATATTATTATTATTCTATTACGAAACGCTCATTACGTGGTCATAAAAAGGTACAGGGCTCATCATGTAATCATATAAACATACAATGAGGAATGTCATACCTTACACACCAAGCCATACTGCCCACTTAACATGGAAGCCAGCAGCACCAATGTTTTGGAGGAAACACCATACAGCTGGCAACCGAAGTCAGCATGCATGCACCCGGCCACCACACTGGGCCAATTGTGCGCTGCTTCATGTGTCTCCCGGTCGCGGCTGGCTATGATGCAGCACGGTATCAAACTTGGATCTATAGTGATGCTTCTAGCACTGCAGTGCAGTGCCTTAGACTGCTACACTACTCAGGAGGCACATGCCAGTTACTTGACAAGATCATTAAGAAATAAAACATTTTTGGACAAAAAAGTTAGATTGTGAGCGGAAGGCCAACATAAAACATGATTATAAATAATACAAGGTAGGCTAAATTGATTCATAGAACATGCACAAACCTGTCTCAGAGCATTTCGTATTATTCTTTACGTAAATCCGATACACCACATTTAGTATGACATGTTACGTTTCGTATGGTATGTATTCATTTGTGGATGTCCATCATCCAATTGTTATGATTATGTTACGAAGTACAATTTGTTGTGGCTAACGTTAGCTAGGCTAAGTGTTAGGGTTAAGGTAAGGCTTAAGGTTAGGAGTTAGGGTTAGCTAACATCCTAAGTAGTTGGAAAGTAGCTAATAAGTAGTAAGTAGTTGAAAAGTTGCCAATAAGCTAAAAGGCTAAAGTTCTCCGTAATGAGATTTGAACATTTTGGGTTTCTAGACATTTGCATTATCCATCCACCCATCTTTTTTGCCTTATGTAACCATGTCTTTATGTAACCATACCAAATGTAACATAGTAAATGTACACTCAAATTAGTATGCTATGTTACGTGTAGTCTATGAGACCAGGCTGCAGACCTAGCAAGCAACAGTAGATGCTTTGCTAACTGATTACACCATTGAAAGAGAAGACTATATATGGTGATATTCAGGTCAGGTCCTTCAGAAAACTGTCTCAGCTCAACAAAATTGTCTTTGGTTAGGCTCAAATGCATAAACCTCTTGAAAGCTTTATGAAGTGAAATATTAAAACCACACAATACAGGCTTTATATCAACAAGGATGACTGGCATCAAACTGAAAGTACAGAATTCTCCATTGCTGTGACATGGTTGCTAGTTGAGATTTCTGCTCTTCACTCACAGAGTGAGTGAGTCAGTTTAGCCAACATTTCACTGATCTTAGTAGCAGAAAGCATGTTTTATTTGTGTCCTTCAAGTCAGGTCAATGATCACGTTAGGCTGCGGTTCATTTTTTGGGGGGCGGTTTGATCACGGGGAGGCACTAGTAATGTCTGCAGTTTTCGGTTTAGCTATTTGTTTTAACTGTATTAGTCTATAAATACATCTATTTGCTATTTGTTTCAAGTGTATTAGTCCATAAATAAATCTCTTTGCCAAAATTCGTCATTTCTCCCATGTCTTATTCTACTAGTAGTTGTTCTGAAATGTTTATTGCTTGCCTACATTTTACTCCCTCATCTATGTTTAATATAACACACATACATAATTTCCGTTGCCTATCCTGACTTGAAGTTTGTTCTATAGAAAGTATTTGACTCTGATGTGTGCCACAGAAAGTATTTGACTCTAGCCACAAAATTAAGGAAATTAGGGGGGGGAATTTCGGCTCGGCCCCAGTGATGTACTGAGTGTTTGCATCATTCTCTGTAGCGCTTTGAGGTAAAGGGCAGTGCATTTGTCATACCAAATGGAGATGAAGGCTTTCCAGATGCTCTCAATGGTGCAGCTGTAGAACTATTTGAGAATCCGAGGGTCCATGCCAAGTCTTTCAGTCTTCTGAGGGGAAAGAGATGCTGCCTTGCCCTCTTCACGACTGTGTGGGTGTGTGTGGACCATGTTAAGTCTTTAGTGACGTGGACGCCAAGCGAATTTAAGCTCTCGACCTGCTCCACAACAGCCCTGTTGATGTGGATGGGGGCATGTTCTCCCCTCTTTCTCTTATAGTCCACGATCAGCTCCTTGGTTTTACTGACGTTGAGGGAGAGAATGTTGTCCTGGCACCACACTGCTAAGTCTCTGACCTCCTCCCTGTAGGCTGACTCATTGCTGTCAGTGATCAGGTCTTCAGCCAACTTGATGATTTTATTGGAGTTGTGCGCAGCCACACAGTCGTGGGTGAACAGGGAGTACAAGAGTGGACTAAGCACATGCCCCTGAGGGGCCCCTGTGTTGAGGGTCAGCATGGCAGAGGTGTTGTTGCCTACCTTCACCACCTGGGGCTGGCCCATCAGGGAGTCCAGGATCCAGCTGCAGGGGGAGGGGTACAGTCTCAGGGTGATGAGCTTGGAGGGGACTATGGTGTTGAACGCTGAGCTGTAGTCTATGAATAGCATGCTCACACAGTTATTTCCTCTCTGGTCCAGTTGGGAAAGGGCAGTGTGAAGAGCAATTAAGATTGTGTCATCTGTGGATCTGTTGGGGCGGTATGCGAATTGGAGTGGGTCTAGGGCAGTGGTTCCCAAACTTTTTATAGTCCCATACCTCTTCAAACATTCAACCTCCAGCTGCGTACTCCCTCTAGCACCAGGGTCAGCGCACTCTCAAATGTTGTTTTTTTGCCATCATTGTAAGCCTGTCGCACACACACTATACAATACTTTTATTTAACATAAAAATGAGTTTGAGTTTTTGTCTCAACCCGGCTTGTGGAAAGTGACAAAGAGCTCTTACAGGACCAGGGCACAACTAATAATATAATAATAATCAATAATTTTGCTCTTTATTTAACCATCTTACATGTAAAACCTTGTTTGGTAATCGAAAATTGTGAATAACTCACCCCAGGTTAATGAGAAGGGTGTGCTTGAAAGGATGCACATAACTCTGCAATGTTGGGTAGTATTGGAGAGAGTCTTAGTCTTAAATAATTTTCCACACACAGTCCGTGCCTGTATTTAGTTTTCATGCTAGTAAGCCCGAGAATCCACTCTAACACAGGTATGTGGTTGCAAAGGGCATCAGTGTCTTAACAGCACAATTTGCCAATGCAGGATACTCTGAGCACAGCCCAATCCAGGAATCTGGCAGTGGCTTCTGATTAAATTCAATTTTCACAGAACTGCTTGTTGCAATTTTGATGAGGCTCTCTTGTTCCGATATCGGTAAGTGGACTGGAGGCAGGGCATGAAGGGGATAATGAATCCAGTTGTTTGTGTCATCCGTTTCGGGAAAGTACCTGTGTAATTGTGCACCCAACTCACTCTGTCATGTTCGTTGGAATGAATATCGGACCAAGGCGCAGCGGATGTTGAGTTCCACATTATTTATTAAAGTGAAACTATAAAACAAAACAAGAAACAAACAAACGAACAATGAACCGTGACTCCAGAGATGCTACGTGCAATAACTCAAAACACAGTAACACAAACAATATCCCATAACCCACAGGTGGAAAAAATGCTACTTACGTATGATCCCCAATTAGAGACAATGATAGTCAGCTGCCTCTAATTGGTAATCATACCAAAACCCCAACATAGAAAAAACATTATTTCACATTTGACATTGTCCGTAAGCTTGAGTTAATTTGCACACAAAAAAACCATACTATGATGGAAAGACCTGTGTGTTGTCCTTATTAATGCAGACAGAGAAGAGCTCCAACTTCCTAATCATACAGTCAATTTTGTCCCGCACATTGAATATAAAGTAGTTGTGGAGAGTCCCTGTAATCCTAGATTCAGATCATTCAGGTGAGAAAAAACATCACCTAGATAGGCCAGTCGTGTGAGAAACTCGTCAGACAAGTGAAAATGATGGTCAGTAAAGTAAATTTTAAGCTCGTCTCTCAATTCAAAAACACGTGTCAATACTATGCTCCTTGTTAACCAGTGCACTTCTGTATGTTGTAAAAGCGTTACATGGTCGCTGCCCATATCATTGCGTAGTGCAGAAAATACACAAGAGTTCAGGGGTCTTGCTTTAACAAAGTTACCATTTTCACTGTTGTGTCCAAAACGTCTTTCAAGCTTTCAGGCATTCCCTTGGCAGCAAGAGCCTCTTGGTGGATGCTGCAGTGTTCAACACATCTTGACCACCAAAGTCCATTTGATGTCACAAAGCTGTCCAGTACTTTAAAAATAACCTCTCCGGTTGTCCTGGTTCCAGTGGTTTGCTGAAGAGGATGTCTTCCTTAATTGACCCCCCATAAACGTAACGGACATATACCAGGAGCTGTGCCAGGCCCACCATGTCTGTTGACTCATCCAGCTGTAATGCATAAAATTCAATGGCTTGTATGTGAAGCAATAATTGTTTCAGAACATCTCCTGCCATGTCACTGATGCGTCGTGAAACAGTGTTGTTTGATGAAGCCATTGTCTGTATAGTTTTTTGGGCCTTTTCTCACAGTATTGTCCCAGCCATGTCCCAGCAGGAAGAATTAAGTCCTCCAAAATAGTATGGGGCTTGCGAAGTAATTTACAACATTAACAATGTCTACACTGTATTTCGGATCAATTTGATGTTATTTTAATGGACAAAAAATTTTGCTTTTCTTTCAAAAACAAGGACATTTATAAGTGACCCCAAACTTTTGAACAGTTTTATAGTTCTCATGATATTTGCACCTTTTCAATGGTCCAACGTCCCTGTCTGTTGGATGGTGCTTTCCCAGGTGAGGGGGCAGTAGCTCTTCGGCTGTATCAGATTCACAACTGTTAGTGTCCATGCTAGCTGGGCTAACAACAAATGTAGATTTACTGATGCTGGCATTCGATGTGCTCGTGGAAGCAGAACAACTTGTGTCATCGACAGGTGAAGTTGTAGTACTGCTGGTAGTAGCAGTACTTCCAGTAGAGCTGTTATGTGTCTCTATGGACATGGGCCTTACTTTTTTTAACCATTTATCAATTTTCGAGCAAAAGGAATGAGCAGAAGCTACATTTGGCTACACATGGACCGTTAGTGGAATTCCCGCGAGAGAGTAACGGTTCATGTGATTGAATGCTTATTAGTCAAATATTTGACGAGGCTACCTGTATTTGACATTGTGTTGTTATTTCACTGAACACTAGATGGTTTAATTTTATTTTTGGCAGTGTAACGAGGCTACTCAGGCGAGAGAGAAAAACTCACCCAATTGTATAGCCCCGTTGGAAAATATAAATGGATTTTTTGAAAATGTCAAGAAAAAATAATAAGAATATATATATATATTTAAAATGTGAATCACATTTTTATTTGGCGTAGCCCATTCCCCAGTTTGGGAATACCTGGTCTACGGTGTCTGGGATGATGGTGTTGATGTGTGTCATGACCAACCTTTCATAGCACTTCATAATTACAGATGAGTTCTACAGCGAGATAGTCATTTAGGCAGGTTACCTTGGCGCTCTTGGGAACAGGGACAATGGTGGTCATCTTGAAACATGTTAAGATTACAGACTTGGACAAGGATAGATTGAAAATGTCTGTGAAGACACTTGCCAGCTGGTTTTTGAGAATGCGCGCTGGTATTCCGCCTGGTGGCCTTATGATTGTTAACCTGTTTCAACTTTTTGCTCATATCGGCCACAGAGAGCGAGATCACACAGTCATTCGGAAAAACTGGGACAGTGTTATATTCCTCGAAGCAAGCAGGAAAGGCATTTAGCTTGTTTGGGAGTTCTGCATCACTGGGCAACTCATGGTTGGGTTTCCCTTTGTAATCCGTTATCGTCTGCAAGCCCTGCCACATACAACTAGCGTTCAAGCCGATGTAATAGGATTCAACCTTCCTCCTATATTGTCCTTTTGTATGTTTGATGTCTTCTCGGAGGTCATAGTGGGCTTTCATTTATGCGTCCATGTCCGCGGTAGCTCTAGCCTTTAGCCCAGTGCGGATATTGCCTGTAATCCATGGTTTTTAGTTTGGATATGTTCTTATAGCCACTGTGGGGACGATATCATCTATGCACTTATTGATGAGGCCCGTGACTTTTGTGATAAACTCCTCAATGCTTTCGGATGAATCCCGGAACATATCCCAGTCTGTACTAGCAAAACAGTCTTGTAGCCTCGCGTCTGTTCATCTGAACACTTCCGTATTTTGTGCATCACTGATACTTCATGTTTGCACTTTTGGAAGCAGGAGAATGGAGTCATGGTCAGATTTTCTGAAGGGAGGTCAAGGCAGGACCTTTCTGTGGGTAGAATAAAAGGGGTCTAGAGTTTTAGCGCCCTTAGTGGTGTAGGAGATGTGTTGGTAGAAGTGAGGTAGGACGGTTTTAAGTCTCCCCGTATTAAAGTCTCCGCCCAAACACTACCTCTGGGTGAGCGGTTTGTTGTTTGGTTATGGCCTCATACAGTTTGTTGATTGCCGGAGTGGTGTTGGCTTGGGGAGGGAAGTAGACAGCCATGATAATTACAAATGAGAACTCTCTTGGTAGATAAAGGATCTGCAGCTTACCATGAGGTATTCCATATCACACTTGAAGCAGCACACCAGTTGTTAATTATGAAGAAAGAAAACACTCCTCCTACTTTCGACTTCTCCGAAGCCGCAGTACAATCCTACCACTGCATGGAGAATCCACTGAGTACTATGTGCATAGCGTCATCATCAAGCCACGTTTCAGTAAGACATATAATATTGCAGATTTTCAAGTTTCAATTATAGCAGACTCTCGGACAAAGCTCATCAATCTTATTCTCGAGTGACTGGACATTTGCCAATAGAGCGGACGGGAGTGCCGTTCGGTTTTCTCTTCGCCTCAATTTCACCAGGACACCTCGTCTCCCGCGTCTACACCTGCAGCGTTTTGGTAGTCCATGGAACAAAGAACAAATTAAGATCCAACATCTGTATATGAAAACTTGCCTTTTGAATTTTGTCTAACGTTAGTTGCTTAGTCAAGGATGCATCGTGCTATATACACTCAGACCCCCCTCAGAACAGCCTGAATTCTTTGGGGCATTCTACAAGGTGTTAGAAACGTTCCCAGGGATGTTGCTCCATGCTGATGTGCTGGAATCTTGCAGTTGCTGCAGATTGGGTGGTGGTACATTCATGCTGCAAACAGCCTGTTCCATCTCATCACAAATATGCTCTATTGGATTTAGGTCTGGGGACTGCTCAGGCCACTCAAGTAAACTGAACTTGCTGTCATGTTATATGAGACAGGTGTAAATGACGTCGGAGGAGATGGCTGCCGTTTTCAGGGCTCCTAACCAATTATGCTATTGTGTGTGTTTTCGTGTTAATTGTAACTTATTTTGTACATAATGTTTCTGCCATCGTCTCTTATGACTGAAAAGAGCTTCTGGATATCAGGACAGCGATTACTCACCTCTTTAACGAGTCGGATGAGAAGGATTTACTTCAGAAACTTGACATGGCCCAAATCACCGTCATTCGCATAAAGAAAAGATGGCGATATCGGGGACATAAGTCAGGGTGCCTTGTAAGGATCCGACGGCGAGTGGGTAATCCGCCTCTACCATCAGTCATATTAGCCAACGTGCAATCATTGGATACTAAACTAGATGAGCTCCGATCAAGACTATCCTACCAACGGCACATTCAAAACTGTAATATCTTATGTTTCACCGAGTCGTGGCTGAACGAATACATGGATAGCATACAGCTGGCTGGGTTTTTGGTGCATCAGCAATATAAACTCAGCAACAAAAGAAACGGACCCTTTTCAGGACCCTGTCTTTCGATCTTCATTGTAAAGGGTTTAAACACTGTTTTCCATGATTGTTCAATGAACCATAAACATTTAATGAACACGCACTAACACAATTAAGGTCACAGTTATGAAAACGTAGGACACTAAAGAGGCCTTTCTACTGACTGAAAAACACCAAAAGAAAGATGCCCAGGGTCCTTGCTCATCTGCGTGAACATGCCTTAGGCATGCTGCAAGGAGGCATGAGGACTGCAGATGTGGCCGGGGCAATAAATTGCAATGTCGTACTATGAGACAGCTAAGACAGCGCTACAGGGAGACAGGATGGACAGCTGATCGTCCTCGCAGTGGCAGACCATGTGTAGCAACACCTGCATAGGATCGGTACATCCGAACATCACACCTGCGGGACAGGTACAGGATGGCAACAACAACCGCCCGAGTTACACCAGGAACGCATAATCCCTCCATCAGTGCTCAGACTGTCCGCAATAAGCTGAGAGAGGCTGGACAGAGGGCTTGTAGGCCTGTTGTAAATCAGGTCCTCACCAGAATTAACCGGCAACAAATTCGCCCAATGGCCACAAACCCATCGCCGCTGAACCAGACAGGACAGGCAAAAAGTGCTCTTCACTGACGAGTCTGGGTTTTGTCTCACCAGAAGTGATGTTCGGATTCGCGTTTATCATCGAAGGAATGAGCGTTACACTGAGGCCTCTACTCTGGAGGGGGATCGATTTGGAGGTGGAGTGTCCTTCAAGGTCTGGGGCAGTGTGTCACAGCATCATCGGACTGAGCTTGTTGTCATTGCAGGCAATCTCAACACTGTGCGTTACAGGGAAGACATCCTCCTCCCTCATGTGGTACCCTTCCTGCAGGTTCATCCTGACATGACCCTCCAGCATGACAATGCCACCAGCCATACTGCTCGTTCTGTGTGCGATTTCCTGCAAGACAGGAATGTCAGTGTTCTGCCATGGCCAGCGAAGAGCCCGGATCTCAACCCCATTGAGCCCGTCTGGTACCTGTTGGATCGGAGGGTGAGTGCTAGGGCTAATAAATGTAGGTGACAGTGAGAGGTTGTTTCTTTTTTTGCTGAGTTTAGAACAGCTGCTTCCGATAACACAAGGGGTGGCGGTCTGTGTCTATTTGTAAATAACAGCTGGTGAGGTAGAGTATCTCATGATAAGCTGTAGACCACACTATTTACCAAGAGAGTTTTCGTCTATATTTTTTGTGGCTGTCTATTTACCACTACAAACCGATGCTGGCACTCAACGAGCTGTATAAGGTCATAAATAAATAGGAAAATGCTCATCCAGAGGCAGTGCTCTTAGTGGCCGGGGACATTAATGTAGGGAAACTCAAATCTGTTTTACCTCATTTCTACCAGCATGTTATGAAAAAACTAAAGACCACCTTTACTCCACACACAGAGATGTGTACAAAGCTCTGCTTCACCCTCCATTTGGCAAATTTGACCATAATTCTATCCTCCTAATTCCTGCTTAAAAGCTAAAACTAAAGCAGGAAGTACCAGTGACTCGTTCAATACGGAAGTGGTCAGATGACGCAGATGCTAAGCTACAGGACTGTTTTGTACATACTGGAATATGTTCCCTGGATTCTTCCAATGGATTTGAGGAGTACACCACATCAGTCACTGGCTTCATCAATAAGTGCATCGATGACGTCATCCCCATAGTGACCATACGTACATACCCCAACCAGAAGCCATGGATTACAGGCAAGATCCACACTGAGCTAAAGGTTAGAGCTGCCGCTTTCAAGGAGCGAGATTCTAACCCGGACGCTCATATGAAATCCTGCTATGCCCTCCGACGAACCATCAAACAGGCAAAGCATCAATACAGGACTAAGATTGAATCGTACTACACCGGCTCTGACACTTGTTGGATGTAACAGGGCTTGCAAACTATTATGGACTACAAAGGAAAGCACAGCCGCAAACTGCCCAGTGACACAAGCCTACCAGACAAGCTAAATTACTTCTATGCTCGCTTCGAGGTAAGCAACACTGAAGCATGCATGAGAGCACCAGCTGTTCCGGACGACTGTCTGATCACGCTCTCTGTAGCCGATATGAGTAAATCCTTTAAACAGGTCAACATTCATAAGGCCGCAGGGCCAGACGGATTACCAGGACGTGTAATCCGAGCATGTGCGGACCAACAGGCAAGTGTCTTCACTGATATTTTCAACCTCTCCCTGACCGAGTTTGTAATAACAACATGTTTCAAGCAAAACTTGGATAAACATACCTGAATTTTTTCCAATAGAAACTCTCATTTGCAACTGATGGACTAATAATTACACCCTATATCAGCGAGATGCAGGCAAGAGTGTGCAAGATGGTATTGAATGTGTCACTGTCTATCCATGTGTCACTGTCTGTCATCTCAAAATCTTCTCTCGACCTGTGTGCACTTACTTTGCAATGGCGTGTATTCATGGATACCAAGGGAAGTCAGGCTTCCCAATGTATTAATAACATAAAATAATGTATATTTGTTTCTCTCTGTGTTTCATAATTTTCCTTCAATTAGAATGTGGCAATGTATCGCACAGGAGAAAGCATCAGAGCGAGCGAAACAGCGCCCCTCTGTTTCTCTACGTGTAGGCCATCTATCTGATGCTGTCTGGTCCAAACGAGTATGACATTGTTGCCGCCCATAGCATTGAAGGCAAGGGAAGCCAGCGAGCATCTGGCCTCCCTTGACAAAAAAAACTATTAAAATGTTGCCTGGGGCCTCCCGAGTGGTGCCTCCCGAGTGGGGCAGCGGTCTAAGGCACTGCATCACTACACTACATCACTACATCACTACACGACCGGGAGGAACACAATTGGCCCAGAATCGTCCTGGTTAGGGGAGGGTTTGGCCGGCTGGGATTTCCTTGTCCCATCGCGCTCTAACGGCTCCTTGTGGCGGGCCGGGGTCCTGCAAGCTGACCCCGGTTGCCAGCTGGATGGTGTTTCCTCCGACATATTGATGCGGCTTGGCTACCCCAGTGATTTTACCAAAGTGTAACAGTATAGACTTTACGTCCGTCCCCTCGCCCTGACCTGGGCGCGAACCAGGGACCCTCTGCACACATCAACAGTCACCCTCAAAGCATCGTTACACGTCGCTCCACAAAAGCCGTGGCCCTTGCAGAGCAAGGGGAATCACTACTTCAAAGTCTCAGAGCAAGTGACGTCACCAATTGAAACACCACTAGCGCGCACCACCGTTAACTAGCTAGCCATTTCACATCGGCTACACACGCACCACTACTGCTATGTTGTAAACTTTCATTCATATGCTAGGTTGTAGCAACCTCATGATGGGTATAGGGAAAAGTGTTATAGTATAGAGTACAGTATATACATATGAGATGTGTGATGCAATATTTACACACAATTAAAGTGATCAAGATAACGTAGAATAGTATAGTGTACAGTTTACACTATACTGACCTCACCTTCTGGATGATAGCAGGGTGAAGAGGCAGTGGCTCAGGTGGTTGATTTCCTTGATGATATTTTTGGCCTTCCTATGGCATCGGGTGCTGTAGGTGTCTAGGAGGGTGGGAAGTTTGCCCCCGGTGATGCATTGGGCAGACCGCACCACCCTCTGGAGAGCTTTGCGGTTGTGGGCGGGCGGTGATACAGCCCGACAGGATGCTCTCAATTGTGCATCTGTAAAAGTTTGTGAGGGTATTAGCTGTTGTGCCTTCTTCACCACACTGTCTGTGTGTGTGGACCATTTCAGTTTGTCAGTGATGTGTACGCCAAGGAACTTGAAGCTTTCCACCTTCTCCACTGCGGTCCCATTGCTGTGGATAGGGGGTGCTCTCTCTGCTGTTTCATGAAGTCCACGATCATCTCCTTAGTTTTGTTGGTGTTGAGTGAGAGGTTATTTACCTGGCACGACACTCCTAGAGCCTTCACCTCCCTGTAGGCTGTCTCATCATTGTTGGTAATCAAGCCTACTACTGTTGTGTCATCTGCAAACTTGATGATTGAGTTGGAGGATAATCTTGGAGGGTACTATTGTGTTGAATGCTGAGCTATAGCCAATGAACAGAATTATTACAAGGGTATGCCTCTTGTCCAGATGGGACAGGACAATGTGCAGTGTGGTGGCGATTGTATCGTCTTGTGGATCTTTTGGGGCGGTAAGCAAATTGAAGTGGGTCTAGGGTGACAGGTAAAGTGGAGGTGATATGATCCTTGAATAGTCTCTCAAAGTACTTAATGAGGACAGAGGTGAGTGTTACGGGGCAATAGTAATTTAGTTCAATTACATTTGCTTTCTTAGGTACAGGGACATTTTGAAGCATGTGAGGACAACAGACTGGGATAGGGAGAAATTGAATATTTCTGTAAACACACCAGCCAGCGGGTTTGCGCATCCTCTGAGGACGCGGCTAGGGATACCATCTGTGCCGGCAGCCTTGCGAAGGTTAATACGCTTAAATGTCTTACTCACGTCGGCCACGGAGAAGGAGAGCCCCCAGTCTTAGTTAGTGGGCCGCGTCGGTGGCACTGTATTATCCTCAAAGCGAGCGAAGAAGGTGTCCACAACGTAGCTGGTTTTCCTTTTATAAACCGTGATTGTCTGTAGACCCTGCCATATACGTCTCGTGTCTGAGCCGTTGAACTGGGACTAAACTTTGTCCCTAGCCTGGTTGATTGATTTGCGGAAGGAATAACTATACTGCTTGTATTTATTCCCAGTCTTCTTGCCCTGGTTAAATGTGGTGGTTTGAGCTTTCAGTTTTGCACGAATGCTCCCATCTATCCACGGTTTCTGGTTGGGGTAGGTTTTAATAGTCACAGTGGTACAACATCTCCTATGCACTTCCTGATAAACTCATTCACCGTATCGATATATGTGTCTATATTTTTTCTGAAGCTACTCTGAGCATATCCCAGTCCACGTGATCAAAACAATCTTGAAGCTTGGATTCCGATTGACCAGACCAGCGTTGAATAGTCCTCACCACGGGTGCTTCGTGTTGGAGTTTCTGCCTATAGGAGGGGAGGAGCAAGATGGAATCGTGGTCCGATTTGCCAAATGGAGGGCGGTGGAGGGCCTTATATGCATTCTGGAAGGTAGTATAACAATGGTCAAGACCTTTAGCAGCACGAGTACAACAATCAATATGTCGATAGAATTTCGGGAGCCTTTTCCTCAAATTTGCTATGTTAAAATCCCCAGCTACAATAAATGCAGCCTCAGCATATGTAGTTTCCAGTTTGCATAAAGGCTAGTGAAGTTCTTTGAGGGCCATCGTGGTATCCGCTTGGGGGGAGATAGAATGCGGTGACTATTATTGACTAAAATTGTCTTGGGAGATAGTACGTTCGGCATTTGATTGTGAGACATTCTAGGTCGGGTGAACAGAAGGATTTGAGTTCCTGTATGTTATCACAGTTACACCATAAGTCATTCATCATAAAACATATACCTCCACCCTTCTGCTTCCCGGAGAGATGTTTGTTCCTGTCGGCGCGATGTACTGAAAACCCAACTGGCTTTACAGATTCAGACAGTATATCTCGAGAGAGCCATGTTCCGTGAAGCATAGTATGTTACAATCCCTGGTTTCTCTCTGAAAAGCAACTCTCACCTTGAGCTAATCAATTTTATTATCCAGAGATTGGACAATTAGCGAGTAAAATACTCGGGAGCGGTATCCTAAGTCGGACCAAAAGACTGCCTTGGGTACCTCTCCTCCGCCGGCGTTGTTTTGGGTCAGCCTCTGGAATAAGTTCAATTGCTCTGGAGAGAGCAAACCAAGGATCCGCTCCAGGGAAGTCGTAATGCTGGAAGTTCTGGTGAGTTACCGCCGCTCTAATGTCCAATAGTTCTTCCTGGCTGTATGTAATAACACAAAACAATTCCTGAGCTAATAACAAACAATACACTGCAGAGTTACTTAAGAGCTTGTCGCGATGCTGCCATCTCCGTTCAGGCGCCATCAAATCATTAAGACCAAAGGTAAGTAAAATGGGTAAAACACTACTGTTTTACAGGATTCTCAGTTGTAATTTTCATGTACATATATGTAGCAGACATGAGTCAGGCTTATGGCATGATGATGAGATATACCTGTCTGCGTCTTCAAAATGGAATATCCTCTTGGTCTATTGGTCAAGACATTGGTTTTTCCCTTTGATGACCAGGGTTCAGAACTCGCAGTGAGAGTGAAGCCCAACTGGGGGACTGTCACTCATGGGAGATGAATGTAGCGGACATGAGTCGGGTTCATGGTCTTGTGATGAGGTAGCCCTGCCTGTAACTTCAAAATCAGTGTCACCTTCTGCCAAAGAGGGAATTAAAACAACAATTCCACAACAACTACCTTATACACACAAGTGTAAAGTAATGAATAGGAATATGTACATAAAAATATATAAATGAGTGATGGCTGAACGGCATAGGCAAGATGCAATAGAGTACAGAATAGAGTACAGTACATACTGTACATATGAGATGAGTAATGTAGGGTATGAAAACATATAAAGCGGCATTGTTTAAAGTGGCTAGTGATACATTACATCAAGATGTCAAGATGCAGTAGATGGTATAGCATACAGTATATACATATGAGATGAGTAATATAGGGTATGAAAACATATGAAGTGGCATTGTTTAAAAGTGGCTAGTGATACATTACATCAAGAGGCAAGATGCAGTAGATGGTATAGCATACAGTATATACATATGAGATGAGTAATGTAGGGTATGAGAACATTATATAAAGTGGCATTGTGGGTGGCCAAAGTCCATATCACGCCAGTGACATAAGATGGCAAGTCAACATAAGGAAATTCATTTTCAGTCAAAAAACATGTCCAGTATTTTGCAACTTAATATTAATCCATTGTTTGGTTTTCATTAAACAGCCCCTACAAACTTCAGCTAACTTCAGCCTTCGCTAATTAGAAATCATTGGAAGAGAAAGAGGCAGCCGCACAATTTTCTAAGTAATTAAGGCCAAATCAACTCAATAAACTGAATTCTTTGGTTTGGCTTTTTACGACCGTAGTTGCTTCTATTGCTTCCATTGATTTGAGCTAGATGCAGCTAAAGTTAGCTAAGGTTTGTAGTGGCTGTCTAAAAACGTATAATGTGTATTGCTATGAGTGACATCAAGGTTTGTGAATCAAACAAAGCAATTTAAAACCTCCAGGGATGGATGAAGTTTGACAGTTTTCTCGCCAACGGTTTTAAGGAATGACAGCAGACGAAACCTGGAATGACCGTCTTACAAGAGGAGCAGAACTGGTTATCATAAACAACCGAGAGGAACAGGTGAGAGACAGAGAGTGAGAGGTGGAGGAACAAAATATACTCTCATATACAATAACAGATGTTTATCAATGGTGTATGGGGATCAGGGACATTATCCTGGATTGGTTTGACTTATTCAGTGTCTGAAGGGACCTAGAAATGGTTGGATGTCACACCATTGACCACAGCGTAAGGATTGGGGCTGATCTTTTCTGGGTCCGATTCTCTGTGTTGTTCATAAGTTCTTAGAGAGTAAAGTAAGCCTTGTCAGAGCTGAAATGGCACAAAGGGCATGAGCCTATCTCCTGTTTCTGTAGAGTGAGACAGCGGATGTACAGTACAAGTACACCCCCTGGACAGGACTCTACCAAATACCTTACCACCAAACGCCGAGTGGTAAGCGGAGAGGCATCGGGTACCATTTTTGATGTCTTTGGTATGTATATCTTAGAGAGTGGCCAGGCTGATTCTCTGTGTTGTTTATGCTGCAGTTATTGGTGGAGTGGACAGCCTGACAGCACTGGAAGAGACCATAGTGACTGTGTGGAACTCAGACACACTCAGACCCAGGGAAGTGGAATGTGAAATCATGTTCTGTTACATGAATCTGGATCTCTGAGAAATGCGATTCTGATAGGTACTCTCAGAGCCTGTATTACAACTGTTACAACTGCTGATCTTCATGTTCTCTGCCTGCACATTTTCAACCTAACCGACTAGTTCAGCTTACTACACTTGGTCTAATTTTCTTTAGCCTCTTATCCATCTACAGATCATATGTCTCAGCTAATTTACAATAACATCCACTGCAAAAAAAGTACAAAGTTGAGGTTTTTCATCTGAAATGAATTGATAGGGTTACATTGTTAAACAACTGTTGGTGATGAAAGACATTGCTGTAAATTTGCTCCAAATGATACAAATGATGCCATTGAGTTTCTAACCAAATTAGAGCAATATGCGTGCGTTATCTGGATTTCAAAAGGGGCATAGTAACGCATGATATTATTTTAGTGATCTTACCATATCCAGAGCCATATCCTGCATTTTCAGCCTAACTTTTGGGGGATGAATATTGCACCAATCCTGTTAATAGAGACCTTGAAGAGTAGGAATATGTAAATAAATAGTTACAATGTAAAAAAGCTAAAAGCAAGAATTTTGTTCAAATTGGTTGCTCTGGCTAGGTTTATGGTGTTTGGCTTGTTAATTAACTGCTTGTGTGCTGTGGTGCTCATGCATCTATCCACTGAGAAAATTGACCAATATAACAGACAGTTGGGAAAGCCAATGAGGAAATGATTCTGTCACTCCTCAACCACAGACACAAACACAAACACAAGCACAGCAGATAGACAAACATCCACACACACCTAAGCACACACCCACAGACACATGCACACACACAGTTCAAACTTGGGGCACTCTAACTTTGTAAAAAAATGTGCTCAACCAGCAACACATTCAAGTTCATTTTTTCTATCGTTTTGGTACTATTTTCACAAGTATGTGGTACATTTTCACAACTCTCAGTAAAAAAAACTCCAAACTGGTCACACTTGTAACGCCGCCAGTCTTTCATTCAAAACCTGTCATTGTGCATTCATTTGCATTGTTAACATCTCTCACCGCACAACCATGGATTCAAAATACAAGTGTATTGTGAAATGTCATGATAACATTGGTGTAACCACCAAAACACAACATAATGATGATGATATCTTTTCAATTTAGTCGTTTTATATCTACCAGTTAATCCAATAGCAAACGATGCAAGATGGGTGTTTCAAATCGCCCTTAGAAATGTAATATGCAAATATTGTAAATTATACCGTTTTCACATTAGGCAATAAACGTACAGTACCCCCACCAAAATTGACAGAAAATCTATAACTTCCATAAAATCTATCCAATGTGTAATCAAAGGTGTGATCAATGAAGACATATTCTACAATCATTCATGCAACAAACAAAAAACATTTGTAACATAGGTGTACTGTCTGTAATCAAATGTAACAAATGAAATGAATGAAAATAAAACATAACGTTTAGCATTGCACCAAGCCTTTCTTGAGCATTTGGTCATACATTCTAATCCACATCACAGTGAATGTCTTCATTGTTCATGCACCATGGGGAAACCTTTAGGCATAGCGAATCCAAGCTTGACATTGGTCTGCATTGACGTCATCGCATGCCTCATCCATGGCCAGAAGGAGGGTGGCATGCTCATGGGGATGGCGATCATACACCTTCCACCCCCATGCTGATAAAAAAAAATCCTCAATAGGATTTGAGGGAAGGAGAGCATGGGGGCAGGTATAGGGTCACGAATCGGGGATGGGCCCGAAACCATGCCTGAACCACCTCTGCATGGTTGAACCTGACATTGTCCCACACAATAACATGACCCCTTCACCTTGACAGGCCTGCTCAATTTCATTAATAAACACAATTAGGTGTGCAGCATTTTAGGACCCAAGTAATGGCCTACGTCCTACCACACCATCTTCAGAGATAGCTGGAGATGTTTCCTCCACGTTGTCCAGGTCACCTGTTGGCCCGATGAGGTTCCGCCCACGGCGCCGAGGTTTGGCCAGTTTTGGAAGCCCGCTTCATCAACAAAGATATTATTGTGATGGTTCACAGCAGCATCAAGCACAACCACCCTCTAAAAATATATTTTGGTTAGTTATTTTTACAGTGTAGTTCCAATATGATATTGTGAAGTGTGCATCAAATACTAACAGTAATACAGTATATAGTGCTGTACCTGAACATACTCGGCCTGAAGTTGTTTCACCCGGTCGTTGTTTCTCTCAAAAGGCACCAGGTAAATGTGTTTCTAAGATACCTGGAGCC
The DNA here is from genome assembly GCF_002021735.2 of Oncorhynchus kisutch. Classification (NCBI taxonomy): domain Eukaryota; kingdom Metazoa; phylum Chordata; class Actinopteri; order Salmoniformes; family Salmonidae; genus Oncorhynchus; species Oncorhynchus kisutch. Next base: position 13,959,949 of record NC_034178.2, on the reverse strand, counting down.
TCTTCAAAAGGCGAGTGATTGTTGGTAGGCTGATGGACGCCACATTGGTAAAGCAGTCATCGTTCTCCTAAATGGCCTGCTTTATTTCGGACAGCCGTACAGCTGTATGTCATTCCTGGTCCTCACCATTTCCAACACTGCCCATTCCTGCTGGTCGGTCAGCACACGGCTCGGCCACCACCATGAATTCTGATGGTAGAACAGAGCATGCTGTCAATAGATCATACTGTAAGACTACTGTAACATGCTTTGTGAATTTACATTGCATTAGGATATGTAATTTACTGTTAATGTAAAGGTAAAGCATAGTGCAAATCCTGCAGACTTGCCGGTATTCTTGGTGAAATGTTCTCATGGTCGAATTTACAGTTGATCATTTCAGATTTGGGTGAACTAATCTGGCAGCCTCTGCCACGGTAAGACCTCTTTTTACCACATGGTCAACAACGATAGCCCTGACTTCATTAGACATAACAGTTCCCTGCCGCCTGCCTCCCTCACTCTGACGTCCACCTCTTTGACGAGGCCCATACCCACCTCTTTGGTGGGGCCCATGCCCACATCTCTGACGTGCCCTTTGTCCTCTAGCTCTTTGATTTCTTCCTCTCCCTTGCTGTCTACCCTGCTCCACATTAAACATAATTGCAGGTGTTCACACACCCTCTTTTATGGTGACCAATTGTGGTTACCACTGTGTAAAATCAGATAGCAATAACGAGTAGTCATTATTTATGGGTATCTTGTATCATACATGTCATTTAGATGTTTATACTTTACAAACACACATTTTATTTCTGTAGTTTTCAAAATCCATATATAGTAGGCAAAACAGTTTAAAATCTATATGTTTACCAAACGGATAAATGATTAACAACTAATTGCAGTTGGATTAAATTATAGTCAAATGTATTTAAACAAATGAGAAAAGAATTACATGAAAAATATTGTGAGCATTGCATTGTGAAAGGCAATTTCTTTATATGAAAGGTATTTCTAGATTAAACACTTATTAGGTTGGTGAAAAAAAAAATCTGTTTGATTTTGTGTGGTGTACTTAAGTCAATTGAAAATGTGCTTAAACTTTTGAAAAAGGCTCTCTTTGATGATCTGTTTTGAGTTTTGTACGAAGCGTTGTCAAATTGAAGAGTTATGAAATTGAAAGTGTACCACATACTAGTCAAAATAGTACCAAAGCGATTAAAAAAAGGACTGTAATTGAATATTCATGTTTAGACACACAGTTACCATAATTTGTTCAAATGTGTTAATGTCCAAAAATTAACATACATTTGGGTAAACAAAATATTGGAAGTTCTTATTTGAGTTGTTAGTAGTAGGAATTGAAGGTGCCATTTCTTTTGTGCAAGAAGAGTTCAAATATTTTTCATGTACATTTTTTTTACAGTAATACATCGATTTGAAATAGCACATTCTTTCTTTTCTTTTTTGCATTGTGTCGTATATGCGTGCATTCTTCAAAATCAATACATCTATACAATTTGATTTATGATTCACATCATTATCTTGTCAGGTATACTACTGTACTTAATGTACATCTACGGTAGGTGTTATAACTTACCGTCAGAGGGCGGTGCTGCATTCTTTATATCCCATGACGGACAAACTGACATCTACATGCGAAGCCACTGTGCACTGGACTTTGCAAGTTTGATAAACTATTAAGATATGAAAAATTTTGATTCAATGTGGAATAGCACATATTGTTGTGTACTTATTATGATATGATTAGCCTATGATATATATTTTTTTTTAACACAGAAATTTGGGAGGGATTTTAAAAATGTAAATCTCCTGCGTAACCATGCCAGCCATGGTTCCTGAGTAAGTCAACTAAGGAACCATGGATGGCACATGTATTTTTTGATAACATTAAACGTTGAATCAACTCTCTCCACGTCATTTGTCCATCCTTGAGAACTTCACTTCTTGCTGCAGTTTCTCCGTCCCGATTCGAGTGCATTGAGCTCTATTGGCAGACGGGGAAAATTCCTCCGTGGTGCTCAAATTTCGCCAATCTAATTTTCCTCTCCTCCTTTGTCTCAGTCGGAACACTGCCGTCTCCCCTCTGCCTTTGGGTCATCACCCGCTAACATGGTACATTTTGGAAAAAAGGAAGACATCGTTTTCATAAATACTTAGGTTTCTTCCGTTTTGCTATGTTTTGACTGTCAGGCTGTCACTGAAGCAACTGTATTATTTGTGTTCTCCGCAGATGTTTCGAAGTGTCCTTTTGTGTCTACTAGTCGCAGTCGTTTGCTGTCATGACGAGGTAAATGCTTTTTATTATTTAGATTTTTTTTAAACGCTCTAGAGGACAATTCGTCTGTTGACAAACAAATGTTTTCCTTTTTTTCTTTCAAAAATGTACTTAGTAATTATTTGGCTATTGTACATAATCCAACAGTAACGTGCTTGTCTGATTGGTCAATTTAACTTGGGACAGTCTGATGCGTGTATATTTTTATATTAAATAACTAAACACAGTCATTTAAAGAAGACAGAGTTCAGAAAAAGAAGAGGGGGAGCCTTGCACATCTGTCCAGCTTCAAAGATGTAATGTCAGCATTCACTAAACCAGTGCCTTTGAGTGCATGTTGTGTGTACATTATGCGCCAATGAAATAGCAGCATATTCTAATTGGCTCCAAACCATCAGTATATCTATGAATCGTCTTTATCATACAGACTCATATATTTCGGTGAACATTAGAAGATAATTAATGTGCTGTCTGCCTTCCATTTATATCAAGCAAATCCTGATCACTGCTGTTGAATGATGTACTTCACTTCAGCATAGTTTTTTTGGGGGGGAGGGGGGGTTTTCACCCCTGTTGCCAGTAAACTACTTCTGATTGGTTTCCATGCAGGAACAGTTGTTCACAGTTGTTTGTAGAGCCTGCCACTTTGGTCATTGACCACCAGTGTAGTATTGCTGACATGTTGGTGGCTCTGGCTAGGTTCATGGCAGTTGTTAATTAACTGGTCTTGTGCTGTTATGGCCAGAGAGGTGATTGATGGTCCCAGAGAAAATAGACCAATATAACAAACAATTGGGAAAGACAATGAGGATTTTTTTTTCGCACCTCAACCACACACACAAGCACTACAGTTAGGCAAGCGTGCACACACACATGCACAAACGTAGGCACGCACACACACACACACACACACACACACACACACACACACACACATACACACATGCACTACCGGTAAAAAAAAACACCTACTCATTGAAGGGTTTTTCTTTATTTTTACTATTTTCTACAGTGTAGAATGATAGTGAAGACATCAAAACTATGAAATAACACATATGGAATCATTTAGTACCAAAAATATATATATATTCGAGATTCTTCAAATAGCCACCATTTGCCTTGATGACAGCTTTGCACCCGCTTGGCATTCTCTCAACCAGCTTCACCTGGAATGCTTTTCCAACAGTCTTGAAGGAATTCCCACATATACTGAACATTTGTTTGCTGCTTTTCAATTACTCTGCGGGCCGACTCATCACAAACTATTTGAATTTGGTTGAGGTTGGGGGATTGTGGAGGCAAGTGCATCTGATGCAGCACTCAATCACTCCCCTTCTTGGTAAAATAGCCCTTACACAGCCTTGAGGTGTTTTGGGTCATTGTCCTGTTGAAAAACAAATGATAGTCCCACAGAGCCCAGACCAGATGGGATGACGTATCGCTGCAGAATGCTGTGGTAGCCATGCTGGTTAAGTGTGCCTTGAATTCTAAATAAATCACAGACAATGTCACCAGCAAAGCACCCCCACACTATAACAACTTCTCCTCCATGCTTTACGGTGGGAAATACACAGGCGGAGATCATCCGTTCACCCACACCTCGTCTCACAAAGACACGGCGGTTGAACCAAAAATCTCAAATTTGGACGCCAGACCAAAGGACAAATTTCCATAGGTCTAATGTCCATTGCTCGTGTTTCTTGGCCCAAGCAAGTCTCTTGTTATTATTGATGTCCTTTAGTAGTGGTTTCTTTGCAGCAATTCAACCATGAAGCCTGATTCACACAGTCTCGTCTGAACAGTTGATGTTAAGATGTGTCTGTTATTTGAACTCTGTGAAGCATTTATTTGGGCTGCAATCTGCAATTAACTCTAATGAACGTATCCTCTGCAGCAGAGGTAACTCAGCGTCTTCCATTCCTGTGAGGGTCCTCATGAGAGCCAGTTTCATCATAGCATTTGATGGTTTTTGCGATTACACTTGAAGAAACTTTCAAAGTTCTTGAAATCTTCCGTATTGACTGACCTTCATGTCTTAAAGTAATGATGGACTATCGTTTCTCTTTGCTTATGTGAGCTGCCATAATATGGACTTGGTATTTTACCAAATAGGGCTATCTTCTGTATACCTTGTCACAACACAGCTGATTGGCTCAAACACATTAAGAAGGAAAGAAATTCCACACATTAACTTTTAAGAAGGCACACTTGTTAATTGAAATGCATTCCAGGTGACTACGTCATGAAGCTGGTTGAGAGAATGCCAAGAATGTGCAAGCTGTCATCAAGGGAAAGGGTGGCTGCTTTGAAGAATCTCAAATATATTTTGATTTGTTTAACACTTTTTTGGTTACTACATCGTTCCATATATGTTATTTCCTAGTTTTGATGTCTTCCCTATTATACCACTTCAGAGCCATCCAAGAATGCCCTCAGTGGAAACAATTGTTTGCTCTCCTACACAGAGCAGCTTGTAAAGCTCATTAAGGGAAAGGTTGATGTTTTTCACTGTGTTCTATGCCAGTTTAAGGTTTCCCCCTCTCTTTCTTTCTCTTTTGTCTCTGCCTTTTTTTCCCGCTCTCTCCCTGTCTGGCATGTTTCCCAGATTCATAGAGCGAGAGAAGGAGAGCGAGAGAAAGAAAGGGAGAGAGAGAGAGAAGGAGACAGAGAGAAAACCAGCCAATTTCTAGACCTATTAGGGGGGCAATTAGTCTCAAAATGTGGTCTGGATGACTGAAGCTGTGGCCTGAATGGCTGATAACACAGCACAAATGAGTGCATAACCGCCTACTGATAAACACAATCTTGTGGTGTAGAAAGGCTATTTACAGCAAGGTTGTCTTGTATTAACAGAATGGTCTAGAACTGTTTAGAACTGTTTATACGTTTATTGTGTGCTAGCGTGGCCCTACTCAACAGTGTGTGATTGGAACAGTGCTCTGCTTAAGAATGTCTTGTCCTAGAGTGTCTCCTCCTCCTCTAAACATCTGTCAGCCATTAGCTCACCCTCTCCGCCTGCACAGAGCAACACAGGAACACACCCGTTCTGCCATGACACCACTCAGCACCAGCCAAGACTAGCCAGGGAGAGAGGGAGATGAGTTATAGACAGAAAAATAAGAGTTTGAGACAGGAGGGTGGAAGAAAGTGGATAGGAGAGAGAGAGAGTGGGTTGAAGAAGTGAGGAACAAGAGTGGGAGAGTGAGATATAGGCGATGAGAGTTAGTTGAGAGACTGGCCTGGGTAGAGAGGGAGGGAGGACGGGGACGAGGAGGGGAGAAGAGGGGAGCTATACACAGTTAGAGGGGAGAGGAGTTGAGTGGACAGAGCTTCCCAAGGATAGTATGGGAGATGGTACAGTATATACAAGGCTTTTGGGTGGATGAGAGAAGCACTGTAACGGCATTCCATTCACCCAGCATGAGAAGGAACTTGAAACAATAAGGCTATAGGCTGATTAGGCTGTTAGAGCCCGCCTTTTTGATCATGACATCACCTTTGCTTTTATTGGTTCAAACAGCCGTTAGGAACGAGACGCTCTATCTTAAACCAATCACTTTTAATACAGTGAATGAATTAAGAAATTAATTTGTCAGAGATGATCAAAGAATGAATGAGAGCCTGTGGAATGCCTGTTTATAACCTCTCCAAGATCTCATTAATGAAAGCTTTTAATACATAATGAATGATGCAAATCTGTCTACCAATATTCTAATTTAAATGCATGGAATTCTTTCAATGCTCATTTTAGAGCGACAGACAAATAAATAGAATACGTTCTACAGTAGCAGCTAGGACACTGCAAATTCAGCCACAACTCCCAAGGAGATCTGTGAAGAGAAATGGAAAAGATGGAAAATCAGAAAGGGTGTTCTCAAATAGAATTTGTATCTAAACTTTTTTTTAACACGGGCTGAGTTGTCACTGCTCAGGTTGAACGTGTGAGTGGAGGAAAATGCTGCGAGTTCTTTGGGTTAGAAACTGGCCTTTTTGGATTCGAGCCGAGGCGTGAGAGAGCCTATGAGGAATTCACTGCCCCCCCCCCCTTAACGCCCTACTAGCTCTGTAAAGCTTAATGTGAAACGTGTGTTTTGTTCAGGGAATCCATGTTCTTATTTATTTCTGCAAGCATACTGCTTGTTGGGAACGCAAAATTAAACAAGGAAGTAGAACAAACTAATTGCCAGCTTTGGAAACAACTGTGATTCATTACATAATGAAATATATATGCGTTGACTCAATTCACTTTGTCAGGTACCATTTTAGGGGGGGTATAGCGACTATTATTAGTACCTATTGACCTATCTGATGCCCGACTCAGGGTCTAAAACTGAGAGGTTAACAAGTCACAGTTGTCAAATAATCACTTTGTGCTAGTGTCTTCTAATCCCGCCTCTGTAGTTAACACAAATCCTGTGGTTAAGCAGCTGCTTCTTCTTGAAGATGTCTCGTAAAGACTGATATGGAGTTTACAAAGTTTCACTCCCAGCTGGGCCACCTCAGGCCAGATGTCCTCTTACAAGCCAGGGGCCACACAGGGTCACCTCCCCCATGATCAAAGCCCTCTGACCCCCCCCCCCCCCATTGTGGAAGTCTAGTATCCCCCTACCTCCCTCACCCTCCCGACAGCAGCTTACTTCCCAACATGGTGATGGTTTCACACACAGCTCAGACCCTTGTGCGTGCATGTGAATTAGGACTGGGAATTCCCAGGGACCTCTCAATACGATATTATCACGATATGTATTGCGATTCTCACGATTCTATATGTATTGCAATTCGATGCTGTGATTTTATTGCGATTCGGTGTTTCAAACATATTGCTCACCATCTGCTGCAGACGAGAGAGCCATGATATAATGAGTTTTGATCAGTCATGGAAATGAAAGTGCTGGAAACAAATGGGCTCCCTATTTAGAAAGGAGATGGAGAACATGAAAGGAACGTTTTGGCATAGCTACAGCAAACTAGCACAAAAATAATATTGCAATGTTGTTAAAATGATACGATATGATATATCGCCAAAAATAATATCCCAATATGTAATTGTATTGTTTTTTCCCCCCATCACTAATGTGTATGTGCGCTCATGCATGGGTGAGAGCATTCCAGTGTGTGTGTGTGTGTGTGTGTGTGTGTGTGTGTGTGTGTGTAGGCTAAGCAGCAGGATGTGGGCTGTGCAAGTGCTAAATGGGTCAGCATAGCTGGAGCGATCAGCCATGGCCCTGGAAGTCAGAGGGTTTGTCTGGGTGAGCAGTCCCCCGAATCAGGCCTTTGACCTGAGCAGGAATGCCTGGTATGTGGGGTAAGCTCTCTCATTTGGACCTAACCTGGGAGATTGACTATAGTAGAGGGAAAGAATGCTGTTCACTTTAGACACGACTTAACTGATTGTTATTGATTTGTGTGTGTAGTTTATACCAACATCATGATGCTATGTAGATGGATCAGGCAAGTTTGAAGTTGTTCTGCAGTTACATGTAGTTCTGTACTGTATGGAACGTAATTGCTGGAAAAAGTACCCAATTGTCATACTTGAGTAAAAGTAAAGATAATAAATTACTCAAGTAAAAGTGAAAGTCACCCAGTGAAATACTACTTTATTCAAAGTCTAAGAGTATTTGGTTTTAAATATACTTAAGTAACACAAGTAAATGTAATTGCTCAAATATACTTAAGTATGAAAATTAAAAGTCTAAATCCTTTAAAGTTCCTTATATTATGCAAACCAGACGGCACAATTTCTTTTTTCTTTACATTATTTTGGCTACCATGGCTATGCCCCCATAGGATGACAATGCCCCCATCCACGGGGCACGGGTGGTCACTGAATGTTTTGATGAGTATGAACACATTGTAAACCATATGCCATGGCCGTCCCAATCACCATATCTAAATCCAATTGAACACTTATGGGACATTCTGGAGTGGCGCCTCAGACAGCGTTTTCCACCACCATCAACAAAACACCAAATGATACAATTTCTCGTGGAAGAATGGTGTCGCATCCCTACAATAGACTTGTAGACTCTTGTAGAATTTATGCCAAGGTGCTTTGAAGCTGTTCTGGCTCGTGCTCGTCCACCGCCCTATTAAGATACCAAGTAGGCGCCTCCTTCATTTTGGCAGTTACCCGCACATTGTCTCAGCAGGGAGACAAGAGGCCCTTCTTTGTTTGTCCTTCTGTTCAGATGGATAAGGCCCCCTTCCCCAATAGCCACAGACACAGCCTTACATGAGACGGAGGTTACGGTACAAAAACAACATTTCCTCTACCTCCATCTCAATTGTTTTGTTGTCTGCCTGCAAAGGACTAATGGGGCTCATATGTTCAGTACACTGTGGGCCTAGTGATTTGGGTCTTTGTGAGTTATGATACACGCGCTCCTCTCCTGGAAGGCACTTTAGAATGAAAGAGTATAATCAGTATAATATAGAGTACAATCAGCCTCTACAGCCTTTTTATACTGGCTTTCAAAGAGACATTTTATGTAAAGCCCTTTGAAGCTTTGGTGACAAAGGATCTTGAAGTTACAGATAGGGTGTGACTGGTTTGTCATTGAATGGTATCTGTCCATTACGCACGCACGCACGCACACACACACACACACACACACACACACACACAGACAGACAGACAGACAGACAGACAGACAGACAGACAGACAGACAGACAGACAGACAGACAGACAGACAGACAGACAGACAGACAGACAGACAGACAGACAGACAGACAGACAGACAGACAGACAGACAGACAGACAGACAGACAGACAGACAGACAGACAGACAGACAGACAGACAGACACAACAGAAAGGAGAGAGTATTTTCTTCCAATATGACATCTTTGTGACCTAAATACCGTAATAGTTTATTATAACAAAAACCTTAACATGGTTGTTTTTCTGTCGTGTGTGTGATCTCTCCTTGTTTTAGAAAATATTTATTTGCCAAATAGGACGATGAAAGTTACACTTCCTTTGTTTGAATCGAAGGAAACCCATGTTTGTTTGTTTTTGGGACTAGGTCTGTTTCTTGTCTACAACTGGGCGCTGTAAGGTTTCTCCAAAGTGATCACTCACTGTTGTGTAGAATTGTGTACTCATTGTGTTTTGCTCACAATCAGTCCACACTCACTTCCTGTGTTTGAGTCGTACGGGTGTCTAGTAACTAGTGTTGCTGGTGTGAACCTCACAGAAACTCAGTGTTGGCCTTATAGTTCATTCTGTCTGTAAAATACCATTATCCAATATATATCCAATAAATGGACCTTTGGTTGTCTGACGATGCATGGTCATTAGTCATAGTTTAGTGTAAGTCGTGGTCATCCCCACTACAGTACAGTCCCAAGTGATAACTCAATCATGGAGTGGCACTGGTTTGAATATTTACCACAGTTGGAGAACACAGTCGCTCTCCTCACCCTGTGGAGTGACCAGGCCAGACCCATGTTTGCTGTCTGTCTCTCTGCTAAAGTAATCACTGTTCCCTGTGTGTTCTTTCCTGCCTGGCCTCTTCTAGGCCTCTCCCTCCAAATGACTCAAAGTGGCTGTGAAATAAAGAGCAGAAACAGTTATTATCCCTGGCATCTTCCCCTGAGGCCCCTCCGAAGGTGCTGGTGGAGCCAGAAGGTTTTTATTGTGAAAGCCATGTAGGCAGTGTTGTGTAGAATTATGTACCCATTATGTTTTGCTCACAGTCCATTCACACTCACTTCCTCTGTTTGAGCCATATATGCAAAGATGGTGGATAAATGAAGATCAGGGAGTTTACCATTGGGGGAAAATTGTCAGCCTCTCATAGATACCAATGCAATAGCAGCTGCGTCTGGTCTAGTTAGTTCAGTGACTTTCATTGAACCCGAAAAAAAACAGCGATTGGGGTGTCTCGCTTCCTTTTCCGTCTCTGCTATGGGTCTCCAGTAGCTCTCTGGATACACCAGAGAGGAAGAGACGATGCGAGAGCATTTACTCTGCCCAAAATCTGTCCACATAATTAATAACAAGAAGTGAGGGATTTTGGTATGTAGGTCAATGAGAGAGTGTCGAATTTGGGGTTAACCGGAGTTAAGTTATACTCAGATAAGTAGGTCGTTTAGAAACGAGATTCCTTGGATAACAGATGAAAGGCTCTCTCCCCAACTGATTGGTTCTTCTAACCCTATTAAAGCCATGATTGGTTTGGTATGCCCCTGACGTACAGCTTTTCTTTTTTTCAGTGTCTTGACGTTGCCCTATAAAACAAGTTAGGAGTGGATGGGAGAGTCACAGGTTGGACATGCTCCCAAATTCCTCATCTTGGCTCTGCAGGGGAATGTTTGCACCCTCGTTTCCCTTGAAATGTCTTTCTTCTTGTTGTCTCCCACTCACGCTATCTATCTCCCTCTGGACACATAGAGAGAGAAGTCAGTCCAGACCAGACGCTCTAGGTCCAACAAATCTGTGTGTGTGTGTTCAAGTGTGTGTTCAAGTGTGTACAGCTCCTCTGTTAGACAGCTCGAAGATGGATGTCTTTTTTTACCATCAGCTCTTGGCCTGTGGACCGACCCTGCCATAAATCTTCACGTGTACTAATTTCACGCCTGAGACAGGGGGTCGACCTGACCTGCATATCATACAGTGTGTGTGTGTGTGTGTCTGCGCGCGAGAGCGTGCACTTACTGTACGTGCGTGTGCATGTGTGTGTCAGGCCTAGGTTCAAATAGTATTCAAAATAATTTCAAATGTTGGGCTTGATTGGGCTTGCCTGGCACAATGGAGCCGATAGAATCGAAACAACTGCAAACCCTCTTGATTGTTTAGCTTAGGATACTTGTATAGAGCGAGAGAGATTGCACAAGGCTGTTGGTCACTTGTCACTTTTTTGACTGCATATCTTTTGTCTGTGAAAATCTCAAAACACATGCCAGCCAAGCAGTGACATGCCAGCCAAGCAGTGACATGCCAGCCAAGCAGTGACATGCCAGCCAAGCAGTGACATACCAGCAGATAGTTATGATTGTTACGTTCTTTTTGTAACAATATTTTTTATTGGAATTTCACAATTTCCACCCATATTAAGAGATACAACAACAGAGACAAAGCACACAAAAACCAGCTCTCACTTACACATACCTGCGTATATATACAGTGCCTTGCGAAAGTATTCGGCCCCCTTGAACTTTGCGACCTTTTGCCACATTTCAGGCTTCAAACGTAAAGATATAAAACTGTATTTTTTTGTGAAGAATCAACAACAAGTGGGACACAATCATGAAGTGGAACGACATTTATTGGATATTTCAAACTTTTTTAACAAATCAAAAACTGAAAAATTGGGCGTGCAAAATTATTCAGCCCCTTTACTTTCAGTGCAGCAAACTCTCTCCAGAAGTTCAGTGAGGATCTCTGAATGATCCAATGTTGACCTAAATGACTAATGATGATAAATACAATCCACCTGTGTGTAATCAAGTCTCTGTATAAATGCACCTGCACTGTGATAGTCTCAGAGGTCCGTTAAAAGCGCAGAGAGCATCATGAAGAACAAGGAACACACCAGGCAGGTCCGAGCGGGATTTGGATACAAAAAGATTTCCCAAGCTTTAAACATCCCAAGGAGCACTGTGCAAGCGATAATATTGAAATGGAAGGAGTACCAGACCACTGCAAATCTACCAAGACCTGGCCGTCCCTCTAAACTTTCAGCTCATACAAGGAGAAGACTGATAAGAGATGCAGCCAAGAGGCCCATGATCACTCTGGATGAACTGCAGAGATCTACAGCTGAGGTGGGAGACTCTGTCCATAGGACAACAATCAGTTGTATATTGCACAAATCTGGCCTTTATGGAAGAGTGGCAAGAAGAAAGCCATTTCTTAAAGATATCCATAAAAAGTGTAGTTTAAAGTTTGCCACAAGCCACCTGGGAGACACACCAAACATGTGGAAGAAGGTGCTCTGGTCAGATGAAACCAAAATTGAACTTTTTGGCAACAATGCAAAACATTATGTTTGGCGTAAAAGCAACACAGCTCATCACCCTGAACACACCATCCCCACTGTCAAACATGGTGGTGGCAGCATCATGGTTTGGGCCTGCTTTTCTTCAGCAGGGACAGGGAAGATGGTTAAAATTGATGGGAAGATGGATGGAGCCAAATACAGGACCATTCTGGAAGAAAACCTGATGGAGTCTGCAAAAGACCTGAGACTGGGACGGAGATTTGTCTTCCAACAAGACAATGATCCAAAACATAAAGCAAAATCTACAATGGAATGGTTCAAAAATAAACATATCCAGGTGTTAGAATGGCCAAGTCAAAGTCCAGACCTGAATCCAATCGAGAATCTGTGGAAAGAACTGAAAACTGCTGTTCACAAATGCTCTCCATCCAACCTCACTGAGCTCGAGCTGTTTTGCAAGGAGGAATGGGAAAAAATGTAGGTCTCTCGATGTGCAAAACTGCTAGATACATACCCCAAGCGACTTACAGCTGTAATCGCAGCAAAAGGTGGCGCTACAAAGTATTAACTTAAGGGGGCTGAATAAGTTTGCACGCCCAATTTTTCAGTTTTTGATTTGTTAAAAAAGTTTGAAATATCCAATAAATGTCGTTCCACTTCATGATTGTGTCCCACTTGTTGTTGATTCTTCACAAAAAAATACAGTTTTATATCTTTATGTTTGAAGCCTGAAATGTGGCAAAAGGTCGCAAAGTTCAAGGGGGGCGAATACTTTCGCACTGTAGTTTGGACCTTCCCAGGAAGCGTTGAACTGACCTCCATACTTTGAGTGTGTTAAGTGTAATGGGATTATTGCAGTGATCTTCTACAGACTTGAAACTTCTGAAAAATAAAAGATCCTGTAAGGGGTATTTTGAAAGAGAAGTCACAATGTCTAACCAAATAGAGGAGTCATTGTTTGTGATCCAGTCAGAAATATAACATAGGTGGGCACACCACTGATATAACCAGATATTGGGCAGATCCAAGCCACCCATAGAACTTGGCAGCTGCAATATTGCCATCTTAAGTCTTGGCTTGCGTTTACTCCATATAAAGGAACTTAGCCATCCATTTACATCCTTTATTACCTTATTGGAGAGTAATACTGGGATCATTTGGATTGGGTAAAGTAGTCTAGGTAAAATGTTCATTTTCAAGAGGGATATTCTTCCCGACCAAGAAATCGGGAGAGAGTTCCAGCGCTCCAGATCCTGTCTTATTGTATCAAACAAGGGAACAAAATTGGCTTTGTACATTTCCTGGAATTTAGGAGTTACAAATATACCCAGATACATAAAACCTGAGGGAGACTATTTAAAAGGGAAGGGGGGAGAAGTATTAGGTACAGAGTGGCATAGCCTCTGATTTAGTTAAGTTAATCTTGTAGCCTGAGAATTCGCTGAATAATTCAATAATATTAATAAGAGATGTAATTGAAGTCTCGGGACTAGAGATTAATATCAGGACATCATCAGCATACAAGCTTATTTTATGGTGAACATCACCAATGAGCAGCCCCTGTATAGCAGGCGTTACCCTGATGGCCTCGGCCAGTGGTTCCATAACGAGTGCAAAGAGGAGAGGAGACAAAGGACAGCCCTGTCTGGTACCTCTGTATATAGAGAAGCTATTTGACCTTAGCCCATTAGTAAGGACAGCAGCCTGAGGATCATCATATAACATTTTCACCCATTTTATAAAGTTGTCCCCTAGACCAAATTTATTTAGAGCAAAGAATAGGTAAGACCACTCCACACAATCAAATGCTTTCTCAGCATCTAGGGAGAGCACAAGACCATCCATAGCACTTTGCTGGTAGGCTTGAATTACATTAAGAAGCCGCCTGACATTGATGCATGACTTACGGCCCTTAATGAAGCCAGTTTGGTCTCCTTTCACAATTAGTGGCAGTGAGTCCGATAATCTTGTGGCTAGAATTTTAGAAAGCTATTTTCTATCCACATTCAGAAGGGAAATTGGTCTGTACGAGGAACAAGACTCTGGACATTTTCCCTTTTTGAGAATAAGTGATATGTTGGCTTCTCTCAGCGTTTGAGGGAGCTGGTCATTTGGAAATGAGTGGTTAAACATATCACGCAATGGCTCAAGGATCAGGCCATGGAACTCTTTATAGAACTCACTACAAAACCCCTTCTGGTCCTGGGGCCTTACCATTTTGCAGATTCTTAATTTCGAACATTATCTCTTCCTCGGTAATAGGGGCATTAATGTGCATCATTAATTTGGGTGCATCATTTGGGAGTTCTGAGACATAAAGGTTTGCATAACATTTCTTAAATTAGTCATTTATCAATTATATTTTCATATAAATGATTGCCATCAGAATCAGTAATAGTAGCAATTGACTGAGAGTCAGCTCTCTTTTTAGCTAGGTATGCCAAGTACTTTCCCGGCTTATCAACATGTTCATATAGCTTTTGCCTGACAAATCTCATTTTCTTTTCAGCGTCCTGTGTTAGGAGAGAGTCCAACGTTGATCTAAGGACTGATATTTCCTTTAATATGGCAGGAGTGGGAGTTTTAATGTAGTCCTTCTCTTTAGTTCCTAATTCACCCTCTAACGTTTTTTGCTTTTCATGCATGTTCCGTCTCTTAGTGGCTGTGTATGACATAATCAGACCCCTGGAGTACGCTTTACAGGTCTCTTAGTGGCTGTGTATGACATAATCAGACCTCTGGAGTACGCTTTACAGGTCTCTTAGTGGCTGTGTATGACATAATCAGACCCCTGGAGTACGCTTTACAGGTCTCTTAGTGGCTGTGTATGACATAATCAGACCCCTGGCGTACGCTTTACAGGTCTCTTAGTGGCTGTGTATGACATAATCAGACCCCTGGAGTACGCTTTACAGGTCTCTTAGTGACTGTGTATGACATAATCAGACCCCTGGAGTACGCTTTACAGGTCTCTTGGTGGCTGTGTATGACATAATCAGACCCCTTGAATACGCTTTACAGGTCTCTTAGTGGCTGTGTATGACATAATCAGACCCCTGGAGTACGCTTTACAGGTCTCTTAGTGGCTGTATATGACATAATCAGACCCCTGGAGTACGCTTTACAGGTCTCTTAGTGGCTGTGTAGGACATAATCAGACCCCTGGAGTACGCTTTACAGGTCTCTTAGTGGCTGTGTATGACATAATCAGACCCCTGGCGTACGCTTTACAGGTCTCTTAGTGGCTGTGTATGACATAATCAGACCCCTGGAGTACGCTTTACATGTCTCTTAGTGGCTGTGTATGACATAATCAGACCCCTGGTGTACACTTTACAGGTCTCTTAGTGGCTGTGAATGACATAATCAGACCCCTGGAGTACGCTTTACAGGTCTCTTAGTGGCTGTGTATGACATAATCAGACCTCTGGAGTACGCTTTACAGGTCTCTTAGTGGCTGTGTATGACATAATCAGACCCCTGGAGTATGCTTTACAGGTCTCTTAGTGGCTGTGTATGACATAATCAGACCCCTGGAGTACGCTTTACAGGTCTCTTAGTGGCTGTGTATGACATAATCAGACCCCTGGCGTACGCTTTACAGGTCTCTTAGTGGCTGTGTATGACATAATCAGACCCCTGGAGTACGCTTTACATGTCTCTTAGTGGCTGTGTATGACATAATCAGACCCCTGGTGTACACTTTACAGGTCTCTTAGTGGCTGTGAATGACATAATCAGACCCCTGGAGTATGCTTTACAGGTCTCTTAGTGGCTGTGTATGACATAATCAGACCCCTGGAGTACGCTTTACAGGTCTCTTAGTGGCTGTGTATGACATAATCAGACCCCTGGCGTACGCTTTACAGGTCTCTTAGTGGCTGTGTATGACATAATCAGACCCCTGGAGTACGCTTTACATGTCTCTTAGTGGCTGTGTATGACATAATCAGACCCCTGGTGTACACTTTACAGGTCTCTTAGTGGCTGTGAATGACATAATCAGACCCCTGGAGTACGCTTTACAGGTCTCTTAGTGGCTGTGTATGACATAATCAGACCCCTGGAGTACGCTTTACATGGCTCTTAGTGGCTGTGTATGACATAATCAGACCCCTGGTGTACACTTTACAGGTCTCTTAGTGGCTGTGTATGACATAATCAGACCCCTGGAGTACGCTTTACAGGTCTCTTATTGGCTGTGTAGGACATAATCAGGATGAAAAGTTCTCCAAACATCAGCATACCCCAGATCATCACAAATAGCTTTAAGTGACTTAGCTTGAGGAAAGAGTGAATACCGCTGGGAAACTTATCAATAATTAAAATCTCCTCCAACCACTGCAGTGTCTGAGTTTAATTCTGAAAGTCTAGAAATACCTTAGTGAGGAAATCAGGGGGGTGAGCAGGGGGCAAGTAAATATTCATTAGTAGAAATGTTCTGCCCTTGTAAAGTACCATTAATTATAACAAAGCGACCAAATTTATCTTTCACACAATTCAAGACCTTAAGTGGTAAGTTCTTTTTCACAAGAATTGCCACACCTCTACTTCTGGATGTAAATGATGAGAAAAACACTTGACCAAACCCCCCTTGTTGCAATTTCAGATGGTCCTTATCATCTAAATGAGTTTCTTGCGACAGGACGATATCAATATTTTTCAAAAAGAGACAGTACCTTCTTCCTTTTAATGGGGTTATTTGCTCCCTCTTATGTTCCATGTACATGCAGTCTGTGACCTGCCATTGCACCTTGACCATTCAATATCCAGACTGAATCCTACTGTAAAAGTGAGGTGGTACCTTTTTCCATGTGTTGAACTCTCTTCTATCTCACCGAGCATAAACAAACGATATGAACACTGAACTCGAATTATACTAAACCCAAAAACGAAACTTGTAAAGATCCAAAAGAGGGTTTCCCACTAGCTAACTTGCAGGGGATTTCAACTTTCCAATGTAGACTCTTAAGTCCGCATTGCCACTCAATAACCTCATCCTTTATATGTATGGACATGAAAATCAATAGAAGAAGATTGAGGCTCTTCCACCTAAAACCAAGCCTGGGCACCAATATAGATTAACACATATCTCAGCCTGAGCTATAGCGGCAGTTACTTTAGCAAGAAAAATAATAAAGATACGAATATTACTGAACCGGAGCACCTGAGAACTCACACCACTGTTTCATGATCAGATTCAAAAAAATAAATAAAAAAGTTATACAATGCTGCGGAGGTGCAGCTTAAAGTTATTTCCCCAAGAGTGTCAACAAACGCAGCAGCCTCTTCAGGTGTGTAGAGTTTTATTAGGCGATCCGTTGACCATAATCTTAAATGTGGCCGGGTACAACAGTGCGTAGTCCATATTCATTCTCTTGAGTCGAGCCTTCGCCTCATCAAATGCTTTGTGTCTTCGTACAACCGCTGTGGAATGATCATTGAAGAATGAGACCTTTGGACCTTTACGATGACTACCGTCAGAGCCGATGTTTCTAGCCACATCCAGGACGCGCTGCTTGTCGGTGAAGTTGTGGAACTTTATAACCACTGTCCGTGGGCGCTGGTTGGGACCGGGTATCGGTGCTTGAGAGTGATGGGCTCTGTCCAGCTTCACACGTCCAGCCTTAGTGTCCATTTGTAGGTAGCCAGTGATCCATTCCTCAAAATGTTTTACTGAACGTGTCCCTTCAGAATTTTCCGGGAGTCCCACAACACGAATATTGCATCTGCGTCCTCGATTATTCAAGTCGTCAATGTGCTCCGCCATTTTGCGCACCTGTTTCTCAAGTGCCTTTATCTTAGTGTCCATAGATGTAGTTGAAGTTTCCACTGTAGCAATTCTTCCTTCTGCCTCATCAACACGTTTGACAACCCTCTGTAGTTCAGCTGAATGGCCTGCTATTGCTTCCAAGACCGTTATTATCTTAACATCGATCACTTTAGTAATGTTATCAGTCATCTTTTGAATCACCAGGTCCATTGTGCCTGGATCCGCAATGGTGTTAGCTTCGCTAACGTTAGCTAGCTCCTCCTGCACATCTACAGGGATGGTGGTTTTGGTCGAGTTCTTAGTAGTTCTGTTGGGCATATAGTCAGAGATGTTTGAGAAATAGCCATCAAGACTCATTGTAGGATAACTTATTTAGCCAATTCGACCACTTTTTCAAGCTAGGAGATGAATGTAAAAATATACATTTACGAATGCCACGGGAGCTCGCTGAAACACAGTGTTCTCGCTATGGCGCCATTTTGTCCCCCCCTATGATTGTTACTTAAGTAGGGCTGTGTGGCCGGGCAGGAAGTGTAGCTGTGGCTGTGTGGACCCTAATGGGGATCCTAATAAAATACCAAAAAATATCAATGGTGAGAGGTCAGGGGTCACTAGGCTCAGGCAGCTGGTGATCTCTGACCCCCCCCCCCCATGCCATCTGTGACACCAGCTATGCAGATTCCAACTTGAAGGTATGGTATTGTGGTATACTGGAAGAATAGAGGGTCTCCCATTCACCATCCTGACCCACTACTCTTTTGTGGTGGAAGTTAGACCTCTTGGCTTCATAGCAGTCTTGTTCTTTCTCTGTTTACTTCATCTCTGGGCTGTTCAAAGGACCACCAAATGTTGGATTCACATAGATTGATATCCGTTTTCCTGAATGGAAGGCCCTTTCTGGACAATGCTGTAGTGTGTCACTCACTGTTTTCCATTTGTTTGGAGGAATTTCCTGTTCATAATAGCAGAGCCTTGTGGGAAAGAGTTGACCCGTAAAGGAATAAATCCCTGTGGGGGTTTACTATCCTTGTGGGGACTAGAAGTCCTCACAAGGATAGTAAAACAAGGAAAATACAGACAAGTGGGGATATTTCGCAGGCTATTTAGGCTTAAGGGTTAGGGTTATAATTAGTTAGGGTTAGGAGTTCGGTTAAGGGTTAGGAGTTAGGTTAAGGGTTAAGGGTTAGGAGTTAGGGAAAATAGGATTTTGAACAGGAATCAATTGTTTGGTCCCCACAAGTATAGTTAAACAAATGTGTGTGTGTGTATATATATATATATATATTATGTGTGTGTGTGGGGGTTTGTTTGTGTTATTTAGTCACCTGGACACTCCATGACATGCTGGTCCAGTGTCTGTCTGTCTACCATCTGCCCTATAAAAGTGCTGGTGTCTTTTGTCTGACTGTGTTGGCTGAGAGAACATGTGTCGCTATGCGTGTGTGAGGGCATTTGCTGAAACATTGTTATGCTAAAGTCACTGTGGCTTTTTTATTTTTATTTTTTTATTTCACCTTTATTTAACCAGGTAGGCTATTTGAGAACAAGTTCTCATTTGCAACTGCGACCTGGCCAAGATAAAGCATAGCAGTGTGAGCATACAACAAAGAGTTACACATGGAGTAAACAATTAACAAGTCAATAACACAGTAGAAAACAAAGGGGGGGTCTATATACAATGTGTGCAAAAGGCATGAGGAGGTAGGCAAATAATTACAATTTTGCAGATTAACACTGGAGTGATAAAAGATCAGATGGTCATGTACAGGTAGAGATATTGGTGTGCAGAAGAGCAGAAAAGTAAATAAATAAAAACAGTATGGGGATGAGGTAGGTGAAAAGGGTGGGCTATTTACCAATAGACTATGTACAGCTGCAGCGATCGGTTAGCTGCTCAGATAGCTGATGTTTGAAGTTGGTGAGGGAGATGAAAGTCTCCAACTTCAGCGATTTTTGCAATTCGTTCCAGTCACAGGCAGCAGAGTACTGGAACGAAAGGCGGCCAAATGAGGTGTTGGCTTTAGGGATGATCAGTGAGATACACCTGCTGGAGCGCGTGCTACGGATGGGTGTTGCCATCGTGACCAGTGAGCTGAGATAAGGCGGAGCTTTACCTAGCATAGACTTGTAGATGACCTGGAGCCAGTGGGTCTGGCGACGAATATGTAGCGAGGGCCAGCCGACTAGAGCATACAAGTCGCAGTGGTGGGTGGTATAAGGTGCTTTAGTGACAAAACGGATGGCACTGTGATAAACTGCATCCAGTTTGCTGAGTAGAGTGTTGGAAGCCATTTTGTAGATGACATCGCCGAAGTCGAGGATCGGTAGGATAGTCAGTTTTACTAGGGTAAGCTTGGCGGCTTGAGTGAAGGAGGCTTTGTTGCGGAATAGAAAGCCGACTCTTGATTTGATTTTCGATTGGAGATGTTTGATATGAGTCTGGAAGGAGAGTTTGCAGTCTAGCCAGACACCTAGGTACTTATAGATGTCCACATATTCTAGGTCGGAACCATCCAGGGTGGTGATGCTAGTCGGGCATGCAGGTGCAGGCAGCGACCGGTTGAAAAGCATGCATTTGGTTTTACTAGCGTTTAAGAGCAGTTGGAGGCCACGGAAGGAGTGTTGTATGGCATTGAAGCTTGTTTGGAGGTTAGATAGCACAGTGTCCAAAGACGGGCCGAAAGTATATAGAATGGTGTCGTCTGCGTAGAGGTGGATCAGGGAATCGCCCGCAGCAAGAGCAACATCATTGATATACACAGAGAAAAGAGTCGGCCCGAGAATTGAACCCTGTGGCACCCCCATAGAGACTGCCAGAGGACCGGACAGCATGCCCTCCGATTTGACACACTGAACTCTGTCTGCAAAGTAATTGGTGAACCAGGCAAGGCAGTCATCCGAAAAACCGAGGCTACTGAGTCTGCCGATAAGAATATGGTGATTGACAGAGTCGAAAGCCTTGGCAAGGTCGATGAAGACGGCTGCACAGTACTGTCTTTTATCGATGGCGGTTATGATGTCGTTTAGTACCTTGAGTGTGGCTGAGGTGCACCCATGACCGGCTCGGAAACCAGATTGCACAGCGGAGAAGGTACGGTGGGATTCGAGATGGTCAGTGACCTGTTTGTTGACTTGGCTTTCGAAGACCTTAGATAGGCAGGGCAGGATGGATATAGGTCTGTAACAGTTTGGGTCCAGGGTGTCTCCCCCTTTGAAGAGGGGGATGACTGCGGCAGCTTTCCAATCCTTGGGGATCTCAGACGAGATGAAAGAGAGGTTGAACAGGCTGGTAATAGGGGTTGCGACAATGGTGGCAGATAGTTTCAGAAATAGAGGGTCCAGATTGTCAAGCCCAGCTGATTTGTACGGGTCCAGGTTTTGCAGCTCTTTCAGAACATCTGCTATCTGGATTTGGGTAAAGGAGAACCTGGAGAGGCTTGGGCGAGGAGCTGCGGGGGGGGCGGAGCTGTTGGCCGAGGTTGAAGTAGCCAGGCGGAAGGCATGGCCAGCCGTTGAGAAATGCTTATTGAAGTTTTCGATAATCATGGATTTATCAGTGGTGACCGTGTTACCTAGCCTCAGTGCAGTGGGCAGCTGGGAGGAGGTGCTCTTGTTCTCCATGGACTTCACAGTGTCCCAGAACTTTTTGGAGTTGGAGCTACAGGATGCAAACTACTGCCTGAAGAAGCTGGCCTTAGCTTTCCTGACTGACTGCGTGTATTGGTTCCGGACTTCCCTGAACAGTTGCATATCACGGGGACTATTCGATGCTATTGCAGTCCGCCACAGGATGTTTTTGTGCTGGTCGAGGGCAGTCAGGTCTGGGGTGAACCAAGGGCTGTATCTGTTCTTAGTTCTGCATTTTTTGAACGGAGCATGCTTATCTAAAATGGTGAGGAAGTTACTTTTAAAGAATGACCAGGCATCCTCAACTGACGGGATGAGGTCAATGTCCTTCCAGGATACCCGGGCCAGGTCGATTAGAAAGGCCTGCTCACAGAAGTGTTTTAGGGAGCGTTTGACAGTGATGAGGGGTGGTCGTTTGACTGCGGCTCCGTAGCGGATACAGGCAATGAGGCAGTGATCGCTGAGATCCTGGTTGAAGACAGCGGAGGTGTATTTGGAGGGCCAGTTGGTCAGGATGACGTCTATGAGGGTGCCCTTGTTTACAGAGTTAGGGTTGTACCTGGTGGGTTCCTTGATGATTTGTGTGAGATTGAGGGCATCTAGCTTAGATTGTAGGACTGGCGGGGTGTTAAGCATATCCCAGTTTAGGTCACCTAACAGAACAAACTCTGAAGCTAGATGGGGGGCGATCAATTCACAAATGGTGTCCAGGGCACAGCTGGGAGCTGAGGGGGGTCGGTAGCAGGCGGCAACCGTGAGAGACTTATTTCTGGAGAGAGTAATTTTCAAAATTAGTAGTTCGAACTGTTTGGGTATGGACCTGGAAAGTATGACATTACTTTGCAGGCTATCTCTGCAGTAAACTGCAACTCCTCCCCCTTTGGCAGTTCTATCTTGACGGAAGATGTTATAGTTGGGTATGGAAATCTCTGAATTTTTGGTGGCCTTCCTGAGCCAGGATTCAGACACAGCAAGGACATCAGGGTTAGCAGAGTGTGCTAAAGCAGTGAGTAAGTCAAACTTAGGGAGGAGGCTTCTGATGTTGACATGCATGAAACCAAGGCTTTTTCGATCACAGAAGTCAACAAATGAGGGTGCCTGGGGACATGCAGGGCCTGGGTTTACCTCCACATCACCCGCGGAACAGAGAAGGAGTAGTATGAGGGTGCGGCTAAAGGCTATCAAAACTGGTCGCCTAGAGCGTTGGGGACAGAGAATAAGAGGAGCAGGTTTCTGGGCATGGTAGAATATATTCAGGGCATAATGCGCAGACAGGGGTATGGTGGGGTGCGGGTACAGCGGAGGTAAGCCCAGGCACTGGGTGATGATGAGAGAGGTTGTATCTCTGGACATGCTGGTAGTAATGGGTGAGGTCACCGCATGTGTGGGAGGTGGGACAAAGGAGTTATCAGGGGTATGAAGAGTGGAACTAGGGGCTCCATTGTGAACTAAAACAATGATAACTAACCTGAACAACAGTATACAAGGCATATTGACATTTGAGAGAGACATACAGCGAGGCATACAGTAATCACAGGTGTTGAATTGGGAAAGCTAGCTAAAACAGTAGGTGAGACAACAGCTAATCAGCTAGCACAACAACAGCAGGTAAAATGGCGTAGACTAGGCAACGGGGCCAACAGATAAAACAAACAAGCAGAATGGAGTACCGTGATTTATGGACAGTCCAGCGTGCATCAGCTATGTAGCCAAGAGATCAGTGTCCAGGGGGCAGCGGTGGATGGGGAAGGGAAGCTGGACTGGCGAGTGTTATCCAGGTTAAAAAAACGAACAATGACTAAATAGCTTGTAGCTAGTTAGCTGGTTAGCTTCTGGAGGTTCTTGAGTGTGTTCTAAAAATAAATAAAAAATAATAGCGATTCCGTATCACATTGGGTGAGGCAGGTTTCCGGAAGGTATAAACAAATTAAAAGTCAAAAGAGATAGAAAGTAAATATGGGTCCGGTGGGCGTTTGGGACGCGGCGATTCAGGCGGTTAGCAGGCCTGTGCTAACAAGCTAACAGTTTGTAGGCCCGGGCTAGACAAGGTAGCAGTTAGCGGACCGGAGCTGGACAAGCTAGCAGTTAGCAGGCCGAATTAGCAAGCAGGGAGATAGCGAGGGCTAGAGAGTTAGCCTTTGGGGGACGTCGCGATGGGGTGAGTCTGTTTATTCCTCTTCATGCGGTGACATCGATAGACCGGTCGTGGGCCCGGGTATTGTAGCTCAGGAGTATGCTACGGTGGTAGCGCAGGCCGGGCTAGCTTCAAGCTAAGTGGGTGGAAACGCTAGCCAGGGGTAATCATCCGGGGTTGCGGTTTAGCTAGATAGCTAGTTGTGAAGATCCAGCGTATTTGGAAGCTTAGGTTTAGCAAAATGTTTTTAAAGGGATAGCTATGTAAAAAACGAAAAATATGTAAAAAACGAAAAATAAACAAAATATAAACAAAATATACAAAATATACAGGGACACGACACGACAGGACGACTTACTGCTACGCCATCTTGGACGCCAACTTGGACGCCAGCGAGGGACGCTTAGCGGCCCTCGCTGTGAATGAAAGGTCACAGTTCAACGGGCTGTTCAGACTTCCATCTGCAACTGTGGGTCTGGATATCAGTCTGGAGGATTTAGATAGCAGACAAGGGCAACACACTTTTCTCTCTCTCTCTCTCTCTCTCTCTCTCTCTCTCTCTGTGTGTATGTGTTTGAGTGTAAAAAGTCTATATATATTGAAATGACATGTAGTGTTTCTTAAAATGTAACATATATCAAGACATCTAAAACAGAATGTAATGGTATACACATTAGAAAACCTACCGCTAGGAAGTGAAGGGCATGTCGCCATCTAGTGACAGCCTTCACAAAAGCATGCATGCATACGGTCTGTCTGTCTGTCTGTCTGTCTGTCTGTCTGTCTGTCTGTCTGTCTGTCTGTCTGTCTGTCTGTCTGTCTGTCTGTCTGTCTGTCTGTCTGTCTGTCTGTCTGTCTGTCTGTCTGTCTGTCTGTCTGTCTGTCTGTCTGTCTGTCTGTCTGTCTGTCTGTAAAATGTCAAATGTAAAATGTGGTCATTGAGCCATTGAGTAAAATGTGGTCAATGTTATCTGACACAAGCCAAGTAGACCAGGTTCCAGTAAAATCACACGTTTTCTGAATCTAACATTACTCAAGAATTGTATAATAATGCATGTTTCTCAAATAAACCTAAAATTACTGCAACCCCGTCAAATTTTATACCTGTAAATCTAGCTATTTTAGTCAACACTAGATGGCGGTGGCCACCTTCGAGAAGAACCCTTCCCTATTACTTATTACTGTTCATTCTTATGCATTTCCTTGGTGTTTCCTTGTATCTTTCAGATAATGTATACTAGAAGAATGCATGTAAGAAGTGGAATGTCATCTCAATTTCTTTGCAGGAGGAGAAGTTGATTTGTATTTATATAGATGTCCATACATCATCACACAAGTAGAAGGCATCAGATGTATAATCTCCCATGTCTTCTGTGTCTCTGCCTGGAGGAGGGGAACAGCAAGTCCAGGGTGTGTGCCAATGTATTCTGTGGGGCTGGCAGGGAGTGTGCTGTGACAGAGAAAGGGGAACCTTCCTGCCTGTGCATTGAGGTGAGTCTTAGCCTATACACACACACACACACACACACACACACGCAGGCATGCTTGCACTCGCACACACAAACACACACACATATGCACTTGCACACACACACACACGGTACGCACAAGCATGCATGCATTCTCACACATAAACACACACATTCCTGGCAAAGACCAAATGTCTCACTGCACAGATTGAAAATGGGTGCTCTCTCTCTCTGTCTTCAGCAATGTAAAGCTCACAAGCGCTCTGTGTGTGGCAGTAATGGTAAGACGTACCGCAACCACTGTGAGCTCCACCGCGACGCCTGCCTGACCGGCCTCAAGATCCAGGTGTACCACGACGGACACTGTGAAGGTAGGGGACCCTGAAAATAATCTCTAGGTTGTCTGAGGCATAGAAATATATTACTAGAATGGACAGAGCCCCTCAGCCCATACACATTTCAATGAAACACATATGTACACTCAATATGACTGCTGGTCTTCCCATCACAGAGCATTACCTAGAATAGGAAAGTCTGTCCTGGGAATTTTATTTCTGTGTTCCAACGGACAATCTGCAATAAAGAGGAGATTAAGCAGAGTGTTTTGATTGTGTTGTGATTTCTTTCAGAGAAAAAGACAGACAAAGCTGTTGCTGCTAGCCCAAGTAAGTATACTGCTCAAGGTCATGAGGCCCATTGTCTCAGAGAGGTGAATGAATAATTGATTAATGATAGCAGTAGGTTCATTTTATACTATCCTTGCATGCACTGTAGAAGATACACTGTTGGATATTCCTTTACACTAGCACACAACAGCTATGTGCTCAAGGGAAACACACACACACTCACACCCAGCCCTCACCCAACACACACACACACACAAACAGAAGTACTCTCACATACTTAGTTCCAGTAGAAATACGCTGTAAATATGAGCGAGTCTGTATAGTCATTTAGCTGTCTGCAGTACTGACCCTCTCTACTCTCTCCCTCTCTGCCTGTGTAGTCGTGTGCTACCTGGCCAACAGGAACGAGTTGCGCAGCCGGGTAATCCAGTGGCTGCAGAATGAGGTGGTCCCTGACGGCTGGTTCGCCAAGGGCTCCAACTTCTCCAACATCCTGCTCAAGTACTTTAAGGTAGGTTGGACTTGTGCGTGTTTGTGGGGTTGGGTGGGTGGTTACGTGTGTGTGGTTGTGGGCCCAGTGTGTGCCTGGTTGTGTATGTGTGTGTGTGTGTGTGTGTGTGTGTGTGTGTGTGTGTGTGTGTGTGTGTGTGTGTGTGTGTGTGTGTGTGTGTGTGTGTGTGTGTGTGTGTGTGTGTGTGTGTGTGTGTGTGTGTGTGTGTGTGTGTGTGTGTGTGTGTGTGTGTGTATGTGTTTGTGGAGAGAAGTAATGATACTTTCGTAGTTGAACTATTGCTGGTAAACTGCAAGGAAAAGTACCGGACAGCTCACAGTATTTAAAGTGGAGTTGTATTTATTTCTAGTCTTGTACTTCTAGAAAGTCCTCCTCTGTCCTCATATTAATAAAATGGCTAAGATTACAATCCGTTAGCATGTATGGACTACTTAATGACTCCGTAAGCAGCGGAATGATACACTTCACTTGCAGCAGCTCTACGGAGACAGAATCAGTTGGAAATTCACCAAGTTCTCCCCCTCTGTCAGTTAGTTATCTTGTTTGTTCTGTGGGCCAAGCTACACAGCAAAGAAAACGCCCCACAGCAAGAACAGACTGTTTAACATTCTTCCCACTGCCCAGCACTTGAACACATAACAACAGTTATGCAACAGCTCTCCTGCTCTGCCCCCCCGCCCCCAAAGAGTCAAGATCATCTCCACCTGTGTGCCTGTGTGGTTGACACTTCTCACAGAAAGTCCATAGAGCTCTGATGGTCGTCTCCGCCATTTCTTTTCATACTCAATAAAATGTTAAAAATGTATGAATGAATATTCCTACAGGACTATGACAATGGAGACTCCCAGCTGGATTCCACTGAGTTCCTTAAGTTCCTCCAGCACAACGAAACAGCCATCAACATTACGTCATATGCTGACGAGGAGAACAACCGCCTACTCAGGTGAGCCCCAACCACTGGCCCAGGGTCAGTAGTGCACAGCTGTCAATCATGACAGGTATAATGCATTCTAAAGGCATAATGTCTTATAATCACGTCATAATGATCCTGACTGAGCGACAGACGTTTTGAGTTCGTATACATTTTCATCAGTAAGTGTTACTTACTGCTATTTGCTGAGTGCAGTGCATTCTCTTCAAGTAGTAGCAACATAATGATGGTTTATCTCAACATATTGGTATCTCGGTAATGTGGATTTCTGTGTTGAATAAGAATGCTTACTTAAAAGACTAATGACTGTACCTGGCAATCATTTGTTTTCAATTGCTGCTTGAAGAAAAGAGAAGAATTCTCCACCGACACATTAGCATATTATAAATGGGGCTCAGCACTTAATGAGCTCCCTAAGCAAATTAGCAGGGTTTTAATTTCCAGCACCAAATCAGGAACTTAACTTCAAAATAAGTTAAATAAGCCATTTTGTGGGACTAACACTAATTTAATTCAATACATGGAGTAAATGGAGCAATTGAAAGGCCATCATGAAGCTACTGCTTGCACTGCTAATAGGTATTTGATTGAGTTCTTTCAGTGAATCGGTTATTGCCATATTGATATAAAACTACCGTATACAGAAGCAATAGCAACCTGTATAATACATCAATATATTGTCACGGGCGTCGTAAGAAGTGGACCAAAGTGCAGCATGGTGAGCGTACATATTCCTTTTATTTATAGAAATGTAGCCAACAAAACAAGCAACCGACCGTGAAGCTTAACTTCGACTATAATGCCTCTAACAATGTCAACTACCCACAAACAACAGGGAAAGAAGGCTGCCTAAGTATGATTCCCAATCAGAGACAACGATAGACAGCTGTCCCTGATTGAGAACCATACCCGGCCAAAACAAAGAAATACAAAAACATAGAAAATAGAACATAGAATGCCCACCCAAATCACACCCTGACCAACCCAAAATAGAGACATAAAAAGCTCTAAGGTCAGGGCGTGACATATATGCTATTCAAATTCTGTGGAATTCATTTGTTCAGTTCTTGCCCTAACTCTGATGTTGAACTGTTCAGTTGTTAGTATCTAATCACCCTGCTGCACCTTTGCAGCCATGGTGAGTGTGCTGTAGATTACTACAGTTGAGACTGTATGGAATCATCAAAAAATGTAATTGATTAGGATGAGGGATGTAGATTTGTTATATCACAGTTGTTTACATGGTGACCTCGAGACAGGGTGTACAAGGGCAGGGGGATGGGTGATTTGGGGGGGCTGAAAGTGTTTTGGCAGTTCTGCAATGGTGAGGCGGCTTGTTTTGATGGGAAGTGGTGGTGGGTGTGGGTGGCAATGGAGCCGGTGCTCAGTGGCACCACACTGGCTGTCCCGTGGGACCATACCCCTCTCCCATGCATCATGGGTCTGGGAGCGGGCGCAGAGAGCGACACAGGGATTTGGGCAGTATCAACTCTCATTCATGTTTGGAATCTTCCTCCCAATTTGTGTCGGCTGGCTATCTGGGGTCATCTGTGAGATCGACTAGAGTTAAAGGGCAACTGGACTGGCAGTAGGCCCAGTCTAAGGAACATTGAGGAACATTTACAGTGCATTCGGAAAGTAGTCAGTCCTCTTCCCTTTGTCCACATTTTGTTATGTTACAACCTTATTCTAAAATGGATTCAATTCATTTTTTCCCTCATCAATCTACACATAATGACAAAGCAAAAACAGGTTTGAAAATATGTTTACAAATGTATTAGAAATAAAAAACAGAAATATCTTTGAACGGGGTATGGTAGGAGGTGCCAGGCACACCGGTTGGTGTCAAGAACTGCAACGCTGCTGTGTTTTTCAACGCTCAACAGTTTCCTGTGTGTATCAACAATGGTCCACCACCCAAAGGACATCCAGCCAACTTGACACAACTGTGGGAAGCATTGGGGTCAACATGGGCCAGCAACCATGTGGAATGCATTTGACACCTTGTAGAGTCGATTCCCCGACGAATTGAGGCTGTTCTGAGGGCAAAAGGGGCTGGGTTGCAAGTCAATAATGTTTCGTCAACTCAGTGTATATACATTAGCTCCAGTGAAATGGCAGTAACAGTAGTCTGTTTAACTGTATTTCCCTCCTGTGTCTTATTGGTCCTATTGTTCATGACCCCACCTCTCCTGTTGGTGTCTAGGAGCCTGTGTGTGGATGCCCTCATTGAGCTCTCAGATGAGAACACGGACTGGCAGTTGAGCTTCGATGAGTTCCTAAACTGCTTCAAGCCTGGCTTCAACCCACCAGAGAGAAGTAAGACTTACACCATATGCAGTATGTTCCTGTTATGTGTTTTTCTATGTCCCGTGTTCAATCCCTACGTTTTTTAAAATGTGATTTGATTATTCAACCATTTTAAAAACACATTAAAAAAAGACCCTTTCATAAATGAAATACTGTTACCAAAGAAAATTAAAATTAAGATGTCCAGAAACTGCTTCTCCAATAAAGATCCCCGATTACGCTTGTAGGCAATGTCATGGCAACGTTAGCTATCTATGGTTATGTGCAGAAACACGTCATCGGGTCTATAGGTTCTGTCTATCGATTGAGTGTCACGCCTGCTCCCGCTCTGAGGCTGCCCAGCAGTACGCACTCCTGCCACCATCATTACGCACACCTGCTTCCCTCGTCACGCGTATCTGCGATCATTTGGACTCACCTGGACACAATCACCTGCTCTCATTACCTCCCCTATATCTGTCTGTTCACCAGCTCTGTTCCCCGCTTCAGCATATTGTCGTCATGTCGTTTTGTTCCCCCCGTTCTGACGCTGGTCCTGTTCTATGTCCGTTCATTAAATTGTTAGGTTCTAATCTTCAGAGTAAAAACTCTACGGACACTATGAAAGCTTAACCAAGTTTATTCTTCCCAGAGGATCAATACAGCTGCATCAGGCGACCACGTATTCACACAAGCACTGATATGTAACTATGCTGAGTCTCCTCCTACACATCTGAACAGCCAATGCATCTCTGTTGCTAGACAGAACCTTAGTGATATCTGTTCTTCCTCACTTCATCTAACCTGACATCTACCCCAAAGAGATCACTCCTCCCCAACTCGCGGCTGTTATGGTGACTGGTACCAGACTGTGTCTCTTCTCATCCCAGAGGATCCCTCCCATGGGATCCCTGATGGCTAACAATAACATATCCTGACATAATGTAAACGTTATACATTAGCCTCTCTCCCTCAGTGACATGAATAAGTATATTTCTCATTCTCAGAACCCAACAAAATGTTAAACTCCCTGTAACTGCTTCTCGTCATCAGCGTCGGTTCTTACATTTAAAGAACATTCAAAAATAAGGAATCATTTTCACTTCTCCTACTGATTTCCCAAAACCCGGTCTGGTCCGGTCCGTTGAGACTGCTTCGTAAGGCGCTCCCAAAAGTATTGGCCACTTTGATCTCTGGGTTTGAAAACTATGTGCTGTTACTGATCAACATGTCATTTCCTGTGATGTCCATTGACTTCCTGTTATCTGCTTCCTGTAGAGTGTGCCCTGGAGGATGAGACCTATGAGGACGGGGCAGAGACTCAGGTGGAGTGTAACCGCTGTGTCTGTGCCTGTGGGAACTGGGTCTGCACAGCTGTGACCTGTGAAGGTGAGACTAGCTGTCTTACACCTGCCTTTATAGTAGGCCCTTACTGATCTGGGTCATAGTGTGAGGGGATTGTGCGCTAAGATGAATTATGTTCTTTCTCTCTCTCTCTATTTCTCCCTCCCTCCCTCCCTGCAGATAAGGTGCCTGCTGTGGAGAAGACTGAAGGTGCTGACCAGGAGATGACAGAGGAGGAGTGGACACGGCGAGTGGCTGAGCTCAATAAACATCAGGTTAGTCTGGAACAATGAATAGCACATTACGTTTTGCTGCTACTTGTTAAAGGGGCAATCTGCAGTTGCTACATACATTTTTGGACTTAAAAATAATAAATAATTATAAATTTTTGGACTTAAAAATTATAAATAATTATATGTACCCATTGATTCTTAAAGAGTATAATTTGTAAATGCCTCATGAGCTTAGTTCAACTGTCACACTCCATCCGAACCCAAAATGTAAGCTTGTTTTACTCCAATGTTTGTAATCAAAGTAAATGTAAACAAACATTGTATATAGCCTCAAAACATGTTTAAACTATAATTCTGATATAATGGATGTTCAGTCCTTACATCCATAGCTCTGTCTATGAATTTGAGAGTGGTTACAGTACATTTCTCCAGCCCAACCCTCAGCTTTTAATCAAAACACTTAAGAAGTGTTATTGTTTCAATTGTGGATTGCCCCTTTAAGTAACAGTATAGGTCAATGAGGCTGTGTACTTATACAATACACACACCTGTACTTAGAACTTTATGAGTCAATTACTGTAATAATCAGAGCCGATATTTGTCATAGTTTACATGCCCATGCTTCTAGGAATGTCTCACTTTTTGGCTGCGTCTTTACTGTACATCAGACCTGGGTTTTGCTTTCTTTTTAATACTAGGCACATTTGATTGAGCCTGCCTGGGGTGCCAGATGGGCGGGGTTTGCACATATGAGACTATTCCATTGGTTCCATCGCGTCAGGCAAGCTCAATCAAGAGCAGCTAATCCCATGCTGTGTACACTGTTTATCATAAGGGTACTTGTTCTACAGTAGCCAATAATCTTGTTCCTTTAACTCCTGTTAGGAAACTGTGGAGAAGATGAAAGTGAGCACTAAGGACATTTGAGAGAGAGCGAGAGAGAGAGAGAGAGAGAGAGAGAGAGAGAGAGAGAGAGAGAGAGAGAGAGAGAGCACTCTTTCAGTCCCACCATCAACAATCACTATCAGGCTGAAGCTTTGCAGCTTGTACTGTTGCATCACTATTGTTTTTAGATTTAAAAATGTTAATTATTATGATTTTTTTAAAACTGTACCAATGTCTATTGTAATTGTGTATAGGGGAGACTAGTTGAATTGTGTGTACCGTACCATCAAACACAGTCCTGTTATCCTATTTGAGTAACACTCCGAAAGCACAAGTTGTAAGAACTACTGTTAAAAGAAAATGACTTCACAGTTGCCACGTCACATACCCAACCCCATCACAGAGGGTTGAGATAAGCAATTCGGCGAGAAAGCATAATCAAATGCATTGACCTTACAGGGTTGCTCTTCCAGACACCTGGGTATTTTATTGGGCCAGTAAATCACATGAAGGATGAACACATGGCTGAGTTGTAAATGTACCTGACCATTGTAAATCCATCAACAGTGTGATTACTCTTGCCTGGCAGTGTTACTACTCATATCATATCTGTAATATATACAGTTAAAAACCCATTGACCCATAACATCTGATGGTGCCAGGGTTCAATCTGTTAGAAAAAAAGGAAATTAAGAAAGTCCACACTCAGTCTTAGACAAGAACTTGTATTCCAGCTCTATTTTCTGATCTGCTGCCCTACTCATATCAATATGGGGCGGCAGGTAGCCTAGTGGTTAGAGTGTTGGACTAGTAACCGGAAGGTTGCAAGTTCAAAACCCCCGAGCTGACAAGGTACAAAATCTGTTGTTCTGCCCCTGAACAGGCAGTTAACCCACTGTTCCTAGGCTGTCATTGAAAATTTGTTCTTAACTGACTTGCCTAGTTAAATAAAGGTCAAAAAAAATAAAAATGCTAGGGTTCAATCTGTAGGCTGCATGTTTACACTCATGGGGTAATGCTGTCCATCTGTTTACAAATGGCTTTTCTATCAACGGGGTTGTAAGAGTTATTACTCCATAAAATGAATTGAATGCCAAAGCACTAGCCTGGATTTGGATTGTGAAGTGAAACTGAAGAATTCAGTATGGATCCAGGCTGTAGTGACAGTACTTTGATGTAGTGGATGAAGTGTGTGGATTTGTAATGAACAGGATAATAGTACTTGAGAGTGCTATGGGTCACTCTTACTCATTTGAAATACACGATTGTGTGGTCCGTCTGAGACATACATCGTCTGTGCATGCTTTGCCAACAGTACTGCAATTCATTTGATCGTTGATGTGTCTTTTGGGGAGCTGATGCACGTCGGTCTCTCGGGATATAGGTGCTTTGGTTGGATGACTTTGTTCGGGTACAAGGATTGGGGAAAACAACTTCTACAAAACATGTTTGATGGCATAACTGAAACCAAAGTTCAAATGCAAGATACCTGAAGTACAGTATGTGTAGTAACTTTTAGAAAGTAAGTGCCTTACATTTTCACTAAGACCTCGGGGACGTCTGTCACTATGAAACCATGCCAAATGTATGGTCTAATTGAAGTTAGTAGCCTGTGTTTCTTTTGTTTGTTATGTGTTTATT
Source organism: Oncorhynchus kisutch (assembly GCF_002021735.2). Classification (NCBI taxonomy): domain Eukaryota; kingdom Metazoa; phylum Chordata; class Actinopteri; order Salmoniformes; family Salmonidae; genus Oncorhynchus; species Oncorhynchus kisutch. Next base: position 13,926,262 of record NC_034178.2, on the reverse strand, counting down.
GTCTCACTTTTAGAATAATACCAGCTCACTTTGTTTGCTTGTTTACAGGAGACTTTTAATTAAACATTTACTCCCTGTTGATTATTAAGACTACTGTATTGTCAAACAGGTATGCAAGCTTTATACATGTCAATAAATACATTTAATAGACGTACTGGAATGGTTATGCACATTTTTATTAATACACTTTTGACCGACCGAATGTGTGTGTACTGGGTGTGGTATATGGCCAATATACCACGGCTAAGTGCTGTTCTTATACCCGAACACAACGCAGAGTGCATAGATTCAGCCCTTAGTCGTGGTATACTGGCCATATACCACAAATCCCCGAGGTGTCTTATTGCTATTATAAACTGGTTACAAAGTAATAGGAGCGATAAACAATAAATGTTTTGTCATACCCGTGGTATACGGTCTCATACACCACGGCTTATAATGGTCATTATATCATTTCACATGTCTCCAGACCTTTGTGACATAAGGTCTACCACTAAAACTAGTAGGGCATATTACAAAATATTAGATATGGTTCCTCATAGGCTAATAGAAACGAGAGCTGGGGTGTCCAATTGCAAAGTTAAATGACCATGTATTTCAGTGTGAAAACAGATAACCGTTTACAAAGCATCCACACACGCGCAAACGTGATTTCTGGACATGGAGACGTTCTGTGGCACCAGCAGGCATGTACGGGTTAATTTAAACTGGGGGCGGAGAATCTAAAGCTTGACCAGCCTTGTAACACCCGCTACATGTGAACGTGATGCCAATGTGACAGCTGTGCGTGTACGGTCCGTGGTGTGACTGCGGTCTGTATTTAATGGACATTTATTTGCAGATTAGCAGAATGCGTAGAGGCTTTATACGGTCTTAACCAGTGCTGAAAGATCTTATACTTTGTAAAAAATAACACTTAATTAATTCATATTTTTGAACTCGCTGGATAGCAATTGATATTGAATATGGAGCTGTTTGCAACAGTTGATCAGGGGGGTTGCATTTTGGACATGTCCCATCTGAATCTGGAGAGCTTAAATTTGGACACTGTCGGTGACGAACGGAGGAGAGTGACCCGACAACTCTACCTGTATAACAACCGACTGATTGTGTTTCCCGCTTCGGTATGTCTATTCTCCAATTTGGAAGTTCTGGATATAAGCAACAATGGATTAACGGTTCTCTGTGAGGACATTCAACGTTTGTCAAACCTCAAAACACTCATAGCCAAGAACAACCGTTTGAACGAATTCTCGTTCCCAAAGGAATTTGGGTCCATGCAGATAGACACATTGAACTTCAGTGGGAATATATTTGAAGAGGTGCCCATTCAGTTTCTAAAACTCCAGCGATTAAAATATCTGTCTCTTGGGGGTAATAGACTCAAAGCTATCCCCTCAGAGATAGAAAATGTTACCAGGTAAGACTACTGATACATTATAGCGGCAATAGAGTTTTAATAATATAGGCTAACGGTATTAGTTACAATGAAACTAACTACTTACACCATAGTACCCCATGTAACGTTAATTACCATGCAATCATAGGTTTTATAGGCACTTAATATAAATGGGGACTTTTAACAAACAACAACATCTATGCCTGACGAAGTGAGGTTGTTGAAATTTAGATGAGCTTTAAGCTTTTAAGCTTCTGAGCTTATACACTCGTTGCTTCTAATAGCGTAACGTTGGGACGCTCAAATGTGAATAAAGAAATCGCCACATCAAGGTTATGTTGCCCTTATCAAATATATTTTAGTCATTTAGCATACACTCTTAACCAGAACGAGAGTCCCATAGGGCGGCGCACCATTGGCCCAGCGTCGTCTGGGTTTGGCGGGTGTAGGCGGTCATTGCAAATAAGCATTTGTTCTTAAACTGGTTTGCCTAGTTAAATAAGGGTTAAATAAAAATGTAAAATACGAGCCATTAGGGTTGAGTGCCTTGTTCAAGGACTCATCGACAGATTGTTCACATGGGTCAGGGATTCGAACCAGCCGCCTGCCATTTACAAGCCCATCACTCTTAATCGCTAGGCTACCTGCGCCTTACCTGATAATAGCATGCCCATAATAGCCATTATGTAGTAGTAGGCTTGAATAATAAGCTCTGTTGCTGTCTTAATGAAATGCCTGGGACTCCATAACTACAGCGGTAATGTCAAGGTGTGCATTCAGGAACTAGATGGCGAGGGTTAAGATAACGGGCAAATACATTTGCATAAAATCAATGCTGTTGCTGTATTCAGCTAGATAGGTTCCACATCTTGGTGCTGCATTGACACAAATCTTTGGAATCAGCTCATCAGTGTAGCTTAGCCTGTCTGGCTGGCTGTGTGACATGTTACAAAACAAGGTCATTTGACATATTGCCCACAGTGGGGGACTGGCACCATGAGAGAGGAAAACGGGGGTTTAGGACTTGGAACAGAGTGGATAATAAGTTATAGACTAAAGATAAGATGAGAAGGTCAATTGGACACCCCCCCCCCCCCCCCCCCCAAAGCATACAGCAGTTTCAGACTGTATTGAGGCTAAATTAGCAGCTGTGCTTTGCATCATAAGGCCTCCCATCTTGACGTTTCTCTCACAGGATTTCTCGTTCTCTCTCTCTCTCTCTCTCTCTCTCTCTCTCAATCTCCTAAAAGGAGAAGACGTTTTACAATCAGAGTTCTTTTACAATCATCTCTTCTCTTCATTCTGTATCTCTTCCGTTGAAATAAAAATAAATTGTCAAACACTGGAGTTAAATTCTTAACTAACTCTCCCTTTATCTCCTCTCTTTTTCTTCTGTTGTCAGCTTTATCAGAGAAAGTTGGCAGGTGTTCGCTCTGGAGGTGTTCAAGAGTTTAGTATGTGTGTCAACTTATCACAGCGGTTCTCCAAAAACAAACAGACCACTCAGTCCAATCTTTGAACCCTGGAATTTCAACATGCTTCTTCTGGATTTAGACAACTGTTTGGCCATTCTTGACCTTTGAACATTGTGCATTATATAATCCATGTAATAATTCACATTTCCTGTTGCTGCGGGATTATTTTTATGCTGTAGAAAACTGGTTCAAATGAAGATACTACATCTGTATGTTAATTTAGCAATGTTCCCTGTCATTCCAAGCGTGAAGAAAAACATGTTTTTTTTCTCTGATCTGATGCAGTCTGGAGATGCTTTATTTGGGTGGGAACCTCATCACCTCCATCCCCCCAGAGCTGGCCAGCCTTCACGGTCTCAGATACTTGGTCCTTTGTGACAACCGGATACAAAGTGTACCCCCCCAACTCACCAGGTGAGGGCCATCCCATAAGAGAAACACTGACTTTACATCATTTATTAATTTGACCGACAGTTCTCTTTTTCTTTTTTAACTTGGGTCTCCTGTGTGTCATAAGACTGTGTTAGCCTGCTGAGCTAAAGCCATGATTCACTGTCATGTCTGAATATGTCTGTTTGTAGACTCTACTCCCTGCGCTGCCTCAGTCTCCATAACAACCTACTCACCTACCTACCGCGGGAGATCCTCAGCCTGGTGCACCTGCAGGAGCTCAGTCTCCGCGGCAACCCCCTGGTGGTCCGCTTCATCAAGGACATGACTTACGACCCTCCCTCCCTGTTGGAGCTGGCCGGACGGACCATCAAGTCCTGCAACCTGCCCTACCACACCAATTACCTGCCTGGAAACCTGGTGCATTACCTGGACCTGGCCAGCAAGTGTCCCAACCCTAAATGTACCGGTAAGTGGAGGAGAGGGGACAGGTTTAGGTTACATACTTATGTACTAGTATTTGTGAGTGGATCAGAGGAGGCTCGTCCAGGGAGGAAGAGGAGGCTGGTCCTCCTCAATAATTTGAGGAAAAATTCAAATGAAACATGTTCAAAATCCTCTTTGAAAATAAAATCAAACCTTGAGATATTTGTATTGCTCTCATATTGTTGTGCTACTTGTCTCCTTCCTCTCAGGTGTGTACTTTGACTCATGTGTGAGGCACATCAAGTTTGTGGACTTCTGTGGGAAGTATCGGCTACCCTTCATGCACTACCTGTGCTCCCCAGAATGCACCTCTCCCTGCAGCTCCAACCCGCAGAGCGACGCTGAGTCGGAGGACGAGAAGTGCGTGTCGGCCAACAGGCTGCAGAGAGTGCTTCTGGGATAGAAGAAAGTGGAACGTGAAAGGACCTCGAGTTCACTGACACACATACTGGATGATGGACAGTTTTCATGACTCCCAACTCACCTGACTAACCCAACTTCTCCTGTGCCATACACGATAGACACCGACACTGAGCTGTTCACTTACAATGGAGTGCCACATTCAACATGAGATGTAGGATTCCTCAAGGAGTGATTGTAAAGTAAATTAACCACAGTTTATCATTTATTTTTTTTCGAGCCGTAGTGTTTTAAACATCTAACTGAAGCTTATGGAGGACTGATTTTGTTGTGGAGCACTCATCAAATGTATTTTAATGTAGAGCCTCAGTTTGTAGTTTCTGTGTTAACACGAAGGGCTGAATGAATTGTATGTAAAAATGGATTTTCTTTACAATATAGATTCAGAAACGCAGAATGTGTTCCATGCTTCTTTCTTTTTTAAATCACCTCTCTTAACAGTTACCCTTTAATCATCATACTTCTGTTGACACTTTGGCTGCACGCACATGTAATCCTAATATACAGTAGTCTCTGTCCCCTGTAGCATTTACACACCAGGCATTAATGCCTTCCCTTATCTCACAAAACAACAATTTGTGTTGTTACAAACCAAGGGGAAAGTTGTGTATGTTAATGTGTGGATCTCTTGCTCAAAGATACTAATCCAGAGCTTGTACCTTGAATGAAATGTTTTACATTGGTTAGATTTTTTTTTAAATAATTTATTTGATTAAATCGAAATGAATATCTATATATTATATCTGTTGATTGTATAAATACAGTATATCATTGACATGAGTACTGTTCTGTTAACAGGATACATAAGATAATGCTGTTTCTTTTAATTAATTTGTTATTGAACCTTTATTTAACTAAGCAAGTCATATTCTTATTTACAATGATGGCCTATCAAAAGGCAAAAGGCCTCCTGCGGGGACAGGGGCTGGGATTAAAAAATAAATAACATTATAGGACAAAACACACATCACGACAAGAGAGACAAGACAACACTACATAAAGAGAGGCCTATGACAACAACATAGCATGGCAGCAACACATGACAACACAGCATGGTAGCAACACAACATGGCAGCAGCACATCATGGTAGCAGCACAAAACAGGGTACAAACATTATTGGGCACCGACAACAGCACAAAGGGCAAGAAGGTAGAGACAACAATACATCACGCCAAGCAGCCACTACTGTCAGTAATAGTATCCACGAATGAGTCTTTGAATGAAGAGATTGAGATAAAACAGCTCGCTAACTGCAGCGAACTGAAAAGACTAGCGACCCAGGGATGTGTGTGCTCTGGGACCTATAACAGAATGTGACTGGCAGAATGGGTGTTGTATGTGGAGGATGAGGGCTGCAGTAGATATCTCAGATAGGCGGGAGTGAGGCCTAAGAGGGTTTTATAAATAAGCATCCACCAGTGGGTCTTGCGACGGGTTTACAGAGATTGCCAGTGGTCTGGAATTTTCAAAATTTTTAGATGATCCGTCGGACAGTGAAATTATGTACTTTGAATTGCTTGAAAATGTATTTGTAACCCCTCCCAGACTCAAGGACATTAATAATATTATTCTGATGGCCTCGGATAGGTATTTTGATCTTTGCATGATGTGTTACCACACACGCATATGTTTAATACCAAACCAGACCAAGTTTCTAATCTTTAGGGGAGGCTGGCCCCTCCCAAGGTACTCTCTAATGATTTCTTAATCATTGTCACCGGTTTGGGTGCACCTGATCCTAATTTTAGCTATTTTAGGTGATGGTAAAGGCAGGGGGGTACAAATTATTTCTGCAGAAGGAAATTGTATTTTTGTTTATTTTAATTGCATAACAATTTCAAAGTAAATGTTTTGTGTGTGAGTTGTTAAATTGGGTTACCTTCATCAATTAATTTGGTTGAAATTTAGCTCAAATATCCATGTGTCCAAATACGTAAAAAAATACAATAAAAAATGACCACTTTCCAAAGAGTGTACTTACTTTTTCACATTTTTATTTATTACATGTTTTTATTTCACCTTTATTTAACCAGGTAGGCCAGTTGAGAACAAGTTCTCATTTACAACTGCGACCTGCCCAAGATAAAGCAGAGCAGTGTGACAAAAACAACAACACAGAGTTACACATGGGATAAACAAACGTACAGTCAATAACACAATAGAAAAATCTATATACAGTGTGTGCAAATTTCGAGAGGCAATAAATAGGCCATAGTGGCGAAATAATTTGAATTTAGCATGTGCAGATGATGATGTGCAAGTAGAGATACTGGGGTGCAAAAGAGCAAAAAAATAACTATATGGGGATGAGGTAGTTGGGTGGGCTATTTACAGATGGGCTGTGTACAGGTGCAGTGATTGGTAAGCTGCTCTGACAGCTGATGTTTATAGTTAGTGAGGAAGATATAAGTCTCCAGCTTCAGTGACTTTTGCAATTCGCTCCAGTCATTGCCAGCAGAGAACTGGGAGGAAAGGTGGCCAAAGTAGGTGTTGGCTTTGTGGATGACCAGAGAAACATACCTGCTGGAGCCCGTGCTATCGGTGGGTGTTGCTATGGTGACCAGTGAGCTGAGATAAGTTGGGGCTGTACCTAGCAAAGACTTATAGATGACCTGGAGCCAGTGGGTTTGGTGACGGATATGTAGGGAGGGCCAGCCAACGAGAGCATACAGGTTGCATTGGTGGATAGTATATGGGGCTTTAGTGACAAAACTGATGACACTGTGATAGACTACATCCAATTTGAGTGTTGGAGGCTATTTTGTAAATGACATCGCCGAAGTCAAGGATTGGTAGGATAGTCAGTTTGACGAGGGTATGTTTGGCAGCATGAGTGAAGGAGGCTTTGTTTGCGAAATAAGAAGTCAATTCTAGATTTAACTTTGGATTGGAGATGCTTAATGTGAGTCTGGAAGGAGAGTTTCCAGTCTAACCAGACACCTGGGTATTTGTAATTGTCCACATATTCTAAGTCAGAACCGTCCAGAGTAGTGATGCTAGTCGGGCGGGCGGGTGCGGGCAGCGATCGGTTGAAGAGCATGCACTTAGTTTTACTTGTATTTAAGAGTAGTTGGAGGCCACGGAAGGAGAGTTGTATTGCATTGAAGCTTGTTTGGAGGTTTGTTAACACAGTGTGCAAAGAATTTCCAGATGTATACAGAATGGTGTCGTCTTCGTAGAGGTGGATCAGAGAATCACCAGCAGCAAGAGCGACATTATTGATATATACAGAGAAAAGAGTCGGCCCAAGAATTGAATCCTGTGGCACCCCCATAGAGACTGCCAGAGGTCCGGACAACAGGCCCTCCGATTTGACACACTGAACTCTATCAAGGAGTTGGTGAACCATGCGAGGCAGTCATTTGAGAAACCAAGGCTATTGAGTCTGCCCATAAGAATTCAGTGATTGACAGAGTCGAAAGCCTTGGCCAGGTCGATGAAGACGGCTGCACAGTACTGTCTTTTATTGATGGCGGTTATGATATCGTTTAGGACCTTGAGCGTGGCTGAGGGGCACCTATGACCAGCTCGGAAACCGGATTGCACAGCGGAGAAGGTACAGTGGGATTCGAAAATGGTCAGTGATCTGTTTATTAACTTGGCTTTCGAAGACTTTAAAAAGGCAGGGCAGGATGGATATAGGTTTGTAACAGTTTGGGTCTAGAGTGTCTCCCCCTATGAAGAGGGGGATGCCCGCGGCAGCTTTCCAATCTTTAGGGATCTAAAGATGATACGAAAGAGAGGTTGAACAGGCTAGTAATAGGGGTTGCAACAATTGCGTCAGATAATTTTAGAAAGATAGGGTCCAGATTGTCTAGCCCAGCTGATTTGTAGGGATCCAGATTTTGCAGCTCTTTCAGAACATCAGCTATCTGGATTTGGGAGAAGGAGAAGTGTGTGTGTGGGGGGGAAGCCTGTTGAAACCACATCGGATGATTACGTCGGCAGAACAGTCGTGATGGATACATGACTGTATTCCAGAACCGACAAATACAGTTGAAGTTGGACGTTTACATACACTTAGGTTGGAGTCATTAAAACTCGTTTTTCAAACACTCCACACATTTCTTGTTAACAAACTATAGTTTTGGCAAGTCGGTTAGGACATCTACTTTATGCATGACACAAGACATTTTTCCAAAAATAGTTTACAGACATTATTTCACTAATAATTCACCGCACCACAATTCCAGTGGGTCAGAAGTTTACATACACTAACTGTGCCTTTAAACAGCTTGGAAAATTCCAGAAAATGATGTCATGGCTTTAGAGGATTCTGATAGGCTAATTGACATCATTTGATTAAAAGTCTAAAAGCATATGGTTTTAAATGTCCTTAAGTACAGTGGTGGAAAAAAGTACTCAGTTGCCATACTTCAAAATAAAAATGTAAATACTATACTGCATATGAATTTCCTTATATTAAGCAAACCAGACAGCATGATTGACTTTTTTTTCTTTACGGACAGATGGGCACACTCCAAAACTCAGACATAATTTACAAATGCAGTATGTGTTTAGTGAGTCCGCCAGATCAGAGGAAGTAGGGATTACAACATGTGATATATTGATAGGTGCTTGAATTGGACCATATTGCTGTCCTGTCTAAGTAACATTTTAATTCCCAGAACTGTAGTAGCCTATCACGTTTACTCTTTTATGTGTTCAGAACCTCTGTGAATGGAAAGCTGAGTAAATAATGCCCTCTTGTGGTGTAAAGGAGTCATGACACCACCACTGTAAATTTGCAGCTCAACCTTAGAACATGTGTTGTTAGATCCAGACCCATATACTGTCAATGGTTTGACCTTCTTGTGGGCTGTGAGAAGAGGAGGTTCCTCATATTGTATAACAAAAAAATCTCCACGTGCAGTGTCAAGAAGATCCATGTTTAAAGCATATGTCCTCCAGTCTTTGGGGATCAATCAAGAGAAAAAAAGATCTAGGGTTCTTATTCTTGTCCTTGTGCATGAGCCAATGGTCAATTAGCTGTGTAACTCTGTGAAAAGACCCTGTCATTAAGGTGCTTTGTTATGCCTTTCCCAAAATACACAATTAATATTCTCTGATAAGATACACACAGACAGAGGGAAAGAAGAATGAGAGGAGCACACAGCCATTGCAGAAGAAATGACTGTAGTAACCAAGGGCACAACTTTCACTGGGGACATGTTCCCCCCCACACACATTCTGAAATTGCATTTCTGTCCACCCCAGTTTTATAATTGGATTGTGATACAAAACGGGGTAACGGTGCACATTAGGACCAGGCAGACGCCTCCGAGCGGTCGGGTAGGCTGTTTGAAGTGTTTATCCGACTGGATACAAATAATTTAAAAAGATAATAAAATGTCCCTCCCCTGGTAGCAAATATAGCTTTTGACTGTATTGAACAGCCTCACAAAGAGTTTGCATGGCATGCTGGGAAGTATTCCTCAGGTCCTGCCACTGCATGAATGCCAAGGCCTGTCTATGTAAAGCCTAGTTGTTTCGCTACACAACACCTCCCACTGGGCACACGTTGTTGCCACGTCATTTCAATGAAATGATGTTGAATAGACGTTGAATTGACGTCTGCGCCCAGTGGGCTACGTTTCAGGAGCTCTGTAAATGGACTAAAAGCACTTCAACACTATAATGAGTAGACTGAGCCGGCCTGACTTTACTACAGCAATGAGTATAATGACTTGTTTGGTTTCAAAGCAGTCCTCCCAAGTGCAGATATAGAGTAGGCCTAATCAGCACCACTTAAAAGCAGGTTCCCACCCATGATTTCCTTAGGCTATAAAACTTGTGGTGGAGTTTCCCTCTGTGGATTTTGCAGTACTCCCAGTTGGGACTCCTTGCTACCCTGGCTTCATAATATGACTCAGCAGGAATCCCACTCAATTGCCTACACACACACGGTGCTAAGCATCTAGTTACTGTGCAGAGGAGCCTCCTCACTCAAACTCATCTGCATCTGCAACACCTGGCCACACGATAGTCTCTCGGCAAGCCAACAACTAAAATAAAGCAAATCTACCATTTATTGAACACTTTATTGAAATAGTGTGTCTTGGAGCATCAATCAATCTTCTGTCTCAAGATGCACTGTCCCGTTGAACACTAACATACAGTTGAAGTCGGAAGTTTACATACACTTAGGTTGGAGTCATTAAAACTCGTTTTTCAACCACTCCACAAATTTCTTGTTAACAAACTATAGTTTTGGAAAATTAAGACTATTATTCTGACATTTCACATTCTTAAAATAAAGTGGTGATCCTAACTGACCTAAAACAGGGAACTTCTACTCGGATGAAATGTCAGGAATTGTGGAAAAACGGAGGTGTATTTGGCTAAGGTGTATGTAAACTTCCAACTTCAGCTGTAACTTACCTCAAAACAAAATCATTACAGAACATTGCAGAGCCATCCATTTTGTTTTAGATTTTCTGCCATACTCCTGTTTCTTTGTTGTGTTAAGGTGTCAGTTTCCATATATCTATCCATTTGTATCCAGGAGAAGATTTCCAACACTTGAACTAGTGGTGTGAACAGTGGAGAAGGGGTGTGTAACCACAGTATGCTTACTTTGTGTAATGCATAAACCAGTAAACCATCATAAAACAATCAAATAAACATATACATGTGATATTGCAGGAAAATACATTTTAGATTTTTTTAAAAATCCCATTAGTCATGTCCTGAACATAAAAAAAAAAACATATTCATTCCCTCAAGTGTTTTGCTTGATGGAACACCATGAATTTGATTTCAAAAAACGTTTCTAAAATGATGACATGTCATTGTGACCAGAGCTTAGCAATTAGCCATTAGCTTTTCAACACATTTAGCTAAAGGTGGGTGAGAGAGGAGTGTGTCGTTAGGGACTTTTTTCTTTTTGTTTTTGGGCGGTGGGAGTATAAAGAGAGATGTGTTGACTGTAGCTGGAGGCACTGTGTTGATGAGGGCAACAGCTACATCCATTACTTCACCCTGAACGCTTCCATTATGGATGCAGACTTTTTGTGCTGAATTATCATCGCCAAGAACCATTCAAAAGGCTTAGAGACATAAATATAGCCCACTGCTGCTGTGGGTTATGAGTTTACAGCACTTGAATCTTAGATCCACTTGATTTATTGGTCAGTGGGAATGTATACAATTGTTTTCATTGGGCCTATTACACATTGTAAAAACGAAATAAAATCACGCATCTAAATCAAATGATTTTTCTCGTTTAAATGATCCTGTTGTCCAAATGTTGGCCAACAATGCCACCATAAATGGTCTAGCCTGTGTCCCATGCCAATTATAAACCGTATCATAACAATAGGAACATTTCTCTCCCTTAAGATTTCCCATTCAACTTTAATGTGTCCCCGCATCTGACACCCTTGAAGAGGACGCACAGAGGAAACCCATCAGTCTGCCTGTAACTCATAAGGATACTAAGCTTCCCTAAAGTAATTCAGGGTCTAGTCACACCAGAATGGACAATGAATGGTCGAATGAATAAATCAAGGCGAGGGAAATAAACTACACAGTTAACTTCTGGATTATATTTCCGACTACACGGTATTTAAATAATGATGTAGTACAGCCACATCATTCCACTGGTGAAGCATCATCCTTCATGTCTATATCCTTCGTGTAGCCTACCTGGTTGCACCTTTACAGCAGCGGCGTGTGGGTATAATCACTGAGGATGATCAACCAAGCCAGTAAAAGAGCCATATTGCAAACCGATGTTGTGATAATTGCATTGTTTTCTCTGTAACCCGTTCCTTCACGTGCCACCGTGGTATACAATAAAGACCTGACAACAAAAAAGACAACTGTCACACAGTGGCAGAATATATTCAACGACACACATACGTTTGTTTTATCCAGAAACCGGAGAGCAACATCTGTCTTATGAAGACCACGAAGCAAATATTGCATGTAACAAACTGTTATATCACCTGCAGCATGGTCAAGCAAGTTCATGTTTGACACTTTTACTAACCATCTACAGTTTTAGAACCACAGAGTTACTGCAACTCAGCACAAAGATAACAGGAGCACTGCCTTCGCTATTCCGGCACCATTTTAACTTAAACACCATCAAATCAATACGGCTGTACATGCTGTTTCATACGCTGAAAACAAACTTGAAGATACCCAAAACAATTTAGTCCAATCCAGTGGCATTTTTAGCATGTGAATCTTGTTGGGGCAAAGCCACTACACAGCTCAACACAACACAACACTAACCAATTCATTCATTGCACTATAATGGTGACACATGGTGCCCACAATACGAGAGCTTTCTTTTCAGCACCATGGAGGGACTCCTTACCACCACTACACCTGGCTATCAGCGGAGCCTTGTTTGGCAGTGAAACGGTTAAATCAGCCTCATTTGCTGCCTTGTAAAAAAACATAGCTGATATGGCTGACTTGCTTAAACAAATGTGGTTTCTACTGACAAGTGAGATGTACAAACTATGGCATAAAGGAAAGATGAGCGGATAAGAGGCAATCCGTCATTTCGATTAAGATATTAATGAGCAAGCCAGGATGGACGTAGTCAATATAACTATTTGTTCAGCACTTTTGAAATGTACAGCAACAGAATTCAGAACATGGGCTGTTTTTACAGTATTCCCCATTTATACCAAGTCAGAACCGTAGGATGAATAAAAGGGGCATATAAGCAGATAATGAAATCTCTTACAATATTCGATGATCACAATTCTCTAAAACAGGCAAAATTATGAGGGAGGAAAGGGACCAAATTATTAGGGTGAGACACATGGGCTACTAACAGCTTACTACACAACATACACTTGGTATTACTTTCTTGGCTACAGTATGCATATCTCCATGGCATATTACTTCATTTGTGCAGTAGCATACAATACATTTTTGGACTCACCTTGTTGTGCTGTGGTCACTTGAACAGGAAGGTGGCGTGGCGGTCCTTCTTGTGGGCTCTAGAAAGAGGCCCAAAATCCTGACTTTGAATTCCGAGTTGGATGACCGTTCAAAATTATTTTATTATTATTTATTTTCCCAGTCGGAGCTAGTCTTATCCGAGTCTCCCAGTTTCGAGTTTCCAATTGTTAGTAACGTGGCAGAAGTCCTGCTGGATTGACATGCCAATGTATTGAACATTTTCTGGCCCATGGCGTTACCCCCATTTTCGTGTTATCCATTTGGTAGTTACGATCTTGTCTCATCGCTGCAAACCCCCTACGGACGTGGTGAAGGTCGAGAGCCAAGCCACACTGCTTCTTGACACACTGCTCGCTTTACCCAGAAGCCAGCTGCACCACTGTGTCGGAGGAAACACTGTGGAACTGACAACCGAAGTCAGCTTGTAGGCGCCCGGCCCACCACAAGGAGTCTCTAGAGCACGATGAGACAAGGACATCCCGGCTGGCCAAACCCTCCTCTAACTCGGACGATGCTGGGCCAATTGTGCGAAGCCTCATGGGTTTCCCGGTCACAGCCGGCTGTGAAACAGCCTGGGATTGAAACTGGGGCTGCAGTGGCACCTTAGCACTAATTGTTGCATTTGCGATTTCAAACTTGTTGTGTAATGTTTATGTCCAATGGCTGATGAGCACCCTGATACGTTTTATATATAATTTCTCTTTACATGACAAGGATTGAAAACAATTTGCCAGTAGATTGTCGATGTGATTCCTGATGATGACTGCTAGCTTGCTAGCTAGGATTTTGAAAGTATGATGTTGACATAATCAGTCCAATCAAAGCTACAGTAGATATAACACGATTTGAAATAATTTTATCTGTGGCCAATGACCTTGAGTATTCTTCGATGGGCACTTCTAATGGAAGTCTATGGCAGCAACCAAGGGTCTTGCTGTGACGTAGTGTCCCCATGAGTGACAGAACACTGAGCCAATCACGGCGCATCTAGAGAACATTATCAACCCCTACATTCTGTATTTTCCGCTGGCTGCCCCACTACCACAGAAAGCACTGAGCTAGGCTGAAACATATGTGATATGTGAAACATATTAATGACACGTTTTTTACTTTATTGTTTATATCTAAATAGATGGGGCTCTGCCCTGAATGACAGGTCCAATCAATTTAGCTAAATATCATGTGGCTGTCCATGGCACTGATTTCTTTCTGTGTGTGCGCGCAAGTAAAAACACCCTACTTATAGACTAGTTTAATGACAATTCAACCCTCCTTTTTCATGTTGGCAAAACGGTCTATGGCTCTGTCATACAGTAAGTACACTTTTTTTTTGTTTTTTGTCATAGGCTACCTAGCTAAAATGCTTGCTAGCCTAACTTTCTCGAATGGGCAACAATGAACCTGCTAAATTAGCTAACTAGTTAACTAGGCTACATGTAGGCTACATATTGTAAAGTAAAATCCAAACTGACCTCCCTTGTTGGGCGTTTTGCTGCACCAGGACAAACCACAGTTGAGCTCAGCTCAACGCTGATTGGCTAATTATTTTATCAAGGGAGGCCAAATGCTTGCTGGCATCAATCAATCAGATGCTATGGCGGCAACATACTCTTTTGGTCCAGACAGCATCAGATACAGTGCCTTCGGAAAGTATTCAGACCCCATGACTTTTTCCACATTTTGTTACGTTCCAGCCTTATTCTAAAAAATCCTCAGCAATCTACACACAATACCCCATAATGACAACATAAACATTTGTTTTTAGAAATGTTTGCAAATGTATTAATACAAAAAACTGAAATACCTTATTTACATAAGTATTCAGACCCTTTGCTTTGAGACTCGAAATTGAGCTCAGGTACATCCTGTTTCCATTGATCATCCTTGTGTCACATCCTGATCTGTTTCACCTGTTTTTGTGCTTGTCTCCACCCCACTCCACATGGTGTCTACCATCTCCCCTCATTATCACCTGTGTTCTCTGTTTGTTTGTTGGCAGTTTGTTTTCTTCGGCAAGCCTACCAGCGTTTTCCCCTTTGCCTCTATCGGTTTCTAGTTCTTGTTTTCTGCCTGCCCTGACCCTAAGCCTGCCTGTCGTCCTGTACCTTGTCCCACCACACTGGGTTATTGACATGTGCCTGCCCTGACGCTGAGACTGCCTGCCGTTCTGTACCTTTTGGACTCATCTGGATTACTGACCTCTTCCTACCCTTGACCTGTCGTTTTGCCTGCCCCCTGTTCTAGAAATAAACTGATGTTACTTCAACACTGTCTGCATCTGGGTCTTCCCTAAAACATGATACCGTGAGATGTTTCTACAACTTGATTGGAGTCTACCTGTGGTAAATTCAATTGATCGGACATGATTTTGAAAGGCACACACCTGTCTATATAAAGACCCAAAGTTGACAGTGCATGTCAGAGCAATAACCAAGCCATGAGGTTGAAGGAATTGTCCTTAGAGCTCAGAGCAAGGATTGTGACAGGGCACAGATCTGGCAAAGGGTACCAAAAGTATTCTGTAGCATTGAAGGTCCCCAAGAACACAGTGGACTCCATCATTCTTAAATGGAAGAAGTTCGGAACCATCAAGACTCTTCCTAGAGCTGGCCGCACGGCCAAACTGAGCAATCAGGGAGAAGGGCCTTGATCAGGGAGGTGACCAAGAACTCGATGGTCACTCTGACAGAGCTCTAGATTTCCTCTGTGGAGATGGGAGAACCTTCCAGAAGGACAACCATCTCTGCAGCACTCCACCAATTAGGCCTTTATGGTAGAGTGGCTAGATGTAAGCCACTCCTCAATAAAAGGCACATGACAGGCCTTTTGGAGTTAGCCAAAAAGCCCCTGAAGACTCTCAGACCATGAGAAACAAGATTCTTTGGTCTGATGAAACCAAGATTGAACTCTTTGGCCTGAATTCCAAGCGTCACGTCTGGAGGAAACCTGGCACCATCCCTACGGTGAAGCATGGTGGTGGCAGCATCATGCTGTGAGGATGTTTTTCAGCGGCAGGGAATGGGAGACTAGTCAGGATTGAGGCAGAGATGAACGGAGCAAAGTACAGCGAGATCCTTGATGAAAACCTGCTCCAGAGTGCTCAGGACCTCAAACTGGGGCGAAGGTTCACCTTCCAACAGGATAATGACCCTAAGCACACAGCCAAGATAATGCAGGAGTGGCTTCGGGACAAGTCTCTGAATGTCCTTGAGTGGCCCAGCCAGAGCCTGGACTTGAACCAGATCAAACATCTCTCCATCCAATCTGACAGAGCTTGAGAGGATCTGCTGAGAAGAATGTAGCGTCATACACAAGACTCAATGCTGTGATCGCTGCCAAAGGAGCTACCTCAAAGTACTGTGTAAAAGGTCTGAATACTTATGTAAATGTGATATTTCACTTTTTTATTTGTAACAAATTAGCAAAAATGTTCAAAAAAATACTTTTGCTTTGTCTTTATTGGTTATTGTGTGTAGATTGATGAGGGAAAAAACGATTTAATCAATTGTAGAACTGTAGAATATTTTCCGTAGGCTTCACATACTGAAACAGAGTGGCGCTGTTTCGCTCGCTTGGATGCTTTCTCCTGTGAGAATCAAGACACTTGCGAATTGATGGAAAATTATTGAAGAGAGAGAGAGAAGGACGAAAGAGAATGTTTCAGTTGTTTTATTTGTCAAATATTTTGCTACGCCTGGCTTTCCTTGGCATCCATGTTACTGCACGTTACTGCACCATTCTGTCGTTATGTCGAAGTACCTTTTATTTGATCTTGACAATAGCGGCAGTAGACTTAAGACATAAACGCGCTCATTGGGCTTGACGTCTCTACACACATTTCGTATGGATTCGCTTTGGATTGGTCGACGTAACCTCCTCGCGTCTGCCTGAGCGTGCACAATTCGATATTCCCGTAGTTTTAGATTTGCGTAGAGGCCGTAGCGGTTTGTCCCTAGTTACCACAGCCACAAAGTCATACACCACTCCCATTTCTAAAATGTATTTTCTTAAAATGTGTTTTTAATCCCAACCCCGTTGATAACCGTATGCCTAACCATGGCCTTAAATTAAGACAAAAAATACATGTTTTATTTTCATGAGCCTTTACAACATAGGCACTTGACTCTGTAGCTTGGCTATCTAGTGGAGATCGTGAAAGAGGTTCACCCACTCAATAGCTTAAGTAATTTGCGTTGTTTTGGTCGTAGTCTGACAAAGAGAACTAGCAGACAGAGAAAGAAGGAATCAAAAGAGAATTTCACATTTAGTGGAGCGGTAGCATGACTGTTTTCAACAAAAAAATACATTTGGAATAGTATTTCACGTCGTCGTCAGCCAGCAAGGACTATCGACAATTGCTTCTGTGTTTATGGGGGCGAAGTTCTCAAAGAAACGTCGGTGCGTTTCTTTCGGCCTGAAATCGGGAATTTTGTTCATTTGTGTCCGATTTGAATGTTGGTCGGTCTGACACTGGGAGCCGCCATGGCTGGTGCTGTCGGATCCTTTAGTGTCAATATAAGAATATGAAGATTAGCGATTGGACCTGATATTGTTTTATTTTGAGAATCATTCAACGTAAGCAGACTTGTCGTTCATGCCATTGTATGTAGCCTATTCCTCTTTACCGCGTTGTTTTTTTAATGGACTGGCAACTTTGAGAGGCCCAATTTTATGAGACACCTGGCTCAGGCCGTTATTTTCTAGAATGCCTTTATAACGTTAGCCTAGGTAAGTGAAAGGAACATACAAAATAAAAGGGATGACAGATTATTGCTGAATGTGGCTGGACGACAGCTCGAGAACAGACACAGCTGACCGGTTCGAAATTAGTTCGCTAGCTAGCTGGCTGGCTAGCTCGTGTTAGAACGATATAAGAAGAAGCAGACCTCTATCGTGGAATTGGCTACCAATTTTCACTTACATTTTTTTAAATAAAAAAACAACGCATTCTACAGAGGACAGTCGAAGACTAATAGAACTGGAAAAAGTACGATTCGACTGAAGACGAAGCAGGGATAACTTGGATTGGAATATGTCGGGTCGGCCCAGAACCACCTCCTTCGCAGAGAGCTGCAAAGCGGTGCCGCAGCCTTCAGCATTTGGCAGTATGAAAGTCAGCAGTAAGTATGACCATAGAGCTAACGTTTTCTCTGTGCTTTTTTTTTGTCATAATACTCTGCTACTGCTGTTATGATACAAGGGCAAATATTTTTCTCTTGGAGTGGACTAGGCCTAGCCTAATTCACAGTCAATACTGAAATGCCATATGGGTCCATACATAGAATAACCCCATATTTCCAGACAGTAACGTTACTCTCCCATTCACTGTCCAATGCGTTTGCTTAGTTAACCGTTGTTACCTAGACCCAACTAGTGCGCTTCGAGCCACCGTCTGGTATTTTACATGATGTTATTAGCATATGTCTGGGATTATTGAGAAACGTGATCATACAAAATGTAAATGGGTGGTAAGATACCATTGGAGCTTTCCAAATTATCACTGATGATTTTATTATCGACCATAAAATAGCCTAAATGCAAAAGTATCTTTGCTTGTAGTGCTCCATGTATAAGCTAGTCAAAATGTCTCTGGCAGGAGTGATCACTGCATTTGAGCCATCCCTCTAGTCTAGACTCTAGAGATTGACCCCTTGATTTTTGGGAGTACTGAAACAATGGATTGGTGAAAGAGCTGATAGGGCATGCCTAGAGGTACACTGTCATGTCCGCTCCTCTCATTCCCCACCCTGCAGCTCTGAGGCAGGCAGTCAGACAGACCAGGGGTAGTGTTGATGGAGCACTCTCGGGTACCGAGCAGGAATATGTTAAACATGGCTGGTCAGATGAAGCCTCGGGGCTTCAGAATTAATCCAGACCAGTGGATTTAGAGGTGACTGTCCACTGGATTGGAGAGCCTACAGTATGTACTGCAGGTCGGTTTTGCTATTCTGTTGTGTCAGGTGGGACCCACAGTATCTGACCATTGGTCTTTGACAAAGAGGGTCATGTGGGACCCACAGTATCTGACTATTGGTCTTTGACGAAGAGTTTGTGAAAGTGGAATAAAAACCTAAAACGTTGCTTAACTTTTCCATAGGATTCCATTGTAGCTCCATGTCATTATACTCAAATCTAATGCCAACATACGATTGCTTGGTTCATCAAAAGAATAACTGTCACATAGGAGCATCAGCCTTTCACTAAATTCATTCATATTCATCTAAATTCTCTCTGTACTGGATGCTTTGGCTTCATGGGTCTAATTCTAGTAAAGCTTCAACATCTGGCAAATGAGGCTAGTTCTGACTACTACTACTATCAGAGCTTCTCACACAGCCAGCCAGGTCACACAGCTCATTAGCACTTTGTTCAGCTCAATAATTGGCAAGTTGCTCAGTGGATGGATTGCTGCTGGCCTCTGCTCTGCCGTGCATCATCAGCAAACCCCAGGCAATGGGGGTAGCACCGGGACTTTCTGATTGGTTCGCAGCATCTTGTGTCTGCCTATGTCTCTGAAGGTATCTATGGTTGGTCATATGACTCCACACAGTCAGTCCTCCTGACCTACTAGTGCTTTTTAAAATGTCTGTCTACTGAGAAGCCTGGTCAACCCTTGGAGAGCAAATAACATTATAAATAGACCAAAACCAAGTTCCCATCATTGGAGAGTCATCCTGTTTATGTACATAAGATGACAGTGGGCTATGCTCTTTTCTCACACATCAGTGTAGACTTACATGTAGGGTTGCACATTTTGGGGCATATTCAGAAGTGGAAACTTTCCATGGGAATTAACGAAAATATATGGGAATTAATGGAATATATATATAATATGAATACCATTTAAATGGTACTTTTTGCATTGGCTATAGAAACATAAACCTTTTACCTTATCATAAGTAGACATAATTGCAAATTATGAAATCCTTCCAATTTAAATAAAAAAGCAATTTAGTTATGAATTGAACTGTAATTAAATGAGTTGACTCGTCACATGGGATGATTTCACTGAACAACAAAATAAAGGGAATATTGAATGATCCCCAAATCAAATTTATTTATATAGCCCTTCGTACATCAGCTGATATCTCAAAGTGCTATACAGAAACCCAGCCTAAAACCCCAAACAGCAAGCAATGCAGGTGTAGAAGCACGGTGGCTAGGAAAAACTCCCTAGAAAGGCCAAAACCTAGGAAGAAACCTAGAGAGGAACCAGGCTATGAGGGGTGGCCAGTCCTCTTCTTGCTGTGCCGGGTGGAGATTATAACAGAACATGGCCAAGATGTTCAAATGTTCATAAATGACCAGCATGGTCAAATAATAATAATCACAGGCAGAACAGTTGAAACTGGAGCTGCAGCACGGTCAGGTGGACTTGGGACAGCAAGGAGTCATCATGCCAGGTAGTCCTGAGGCATGGTCCTGGCTCAGGACCTGAGCCAGGTCCTCCGAGAGAGAGAAAGAAAGAGAGAATTAGAGAGAGCATACTTAAATTCACACAGGACACCGGATAAGACAGGAGAAGTACTCCAGATATGACAAACTCACCCTAGCCCCCCGACACATGAACTACTGCAGCATAAATACTGGAGGATGAGACAGGAGGGGTCAGGAGACACTGTGGCCCCATCTGATGATACCCCGGACCGTGCCAAACAGGAAGGATATAACCCCACCCACTTTGCCAAAGCACAGCCCCCACACCACTAGAGGGATATCTTCAACCACCAACCTACCATCCTGGTTCAAGTCCGAGTATAGCCCACAAAGATCTCCGCCACGGCACAACCCAAGGGGGGGCGCCAATCCAGACAGGAAGATCACATCAGTGACTCAACTCACTCAAATGACGCACCCCTCCTAGTGACGGCAAGAAAGAGCACCAGTAAGCCAGTGACTCAGCCCCTGTAATAGGGTTAGAGTTAGAGAATCCCAGTAGAAAGAGGGGAACCGGCCAGGCAGAGACAGCAAGGGCGGTTCGTTGCTCCAGAGCCTTTCAGTTCACCTTCACACTCCTGGGCCAGACTACACTCAATCATATGACCCACTGAAGAGATGGGTCTTCAGTAAAGACTTAAAGGTTGAGAACGAGTTTGTGTCTCTCACATGGGTAGGCAGACCATTCCATAAAAATGGAGCTCTATAGGAGAAAGCCCTGCCTCCAGCTGTTTGCTTAGAAATTCTAGGGACAATTAGGCCTGCGTCTTGTGGCCGTAGCGTACGTGTAGGTATGTACGGCAGGACCAACTCAGAGAGATAGGTAGGAGCAAGCCCATGTAATGCTTTGTAGGTTAGCAGTAAAACCTTGAAATCAGCCCTTGCTTTGACAGGAAGCCAGTGTAGGGAGGCTAGCACTGGAGTAATATGATACAATTTTTGGGTTCTAGTCAGGATTCTAGCTGCTGTATTTAGCACTAACTGAAGAATATTTAGTGCTTTATCCGGGTAGCTGGAAAGTAGAGCATTGCAGTAGTCTAACTTAGAAGTAACAAAAGCATGGATACATTTTTCTGCATTTTTGGACAGAAAGTTTCAGATTTTTGCAATGTTACGTAGATGGAAAAAAGCTGTCCTTGAAATGGTCTTGATATGTTCTTCAAAATAGAGATCAGGGTCCAGAGTAACGGCGAGGTCCTTCACAGTTTTATTTGAGATGACTGTACAACCATTAAGAGTAATTGTCAGATTCAACAGAAGATCTCTTTGTTTCTTGGGACCTACAACAAGCATCTCTGTTTTGTCCGAGTTTAAAAGTAAAACGTTTGCAGCCATCCACTTCCTTATGTCTGAAACACATGCTTCTAGCGAGGGCAATTTTGGGGCTTCACCATGTTTCATTGAAATGTACAGCTGTGTGTCATCTGCATAGCAGTGAAAGTTAACATTATGTTTTCGAATGACATCCCCAAGAGGTAAAATATATAGTGAAAACAATAGTGGTCCTAAAACGGAACCTTGAGGAACACCGAAATTTACAGTTGATTTGTCAGAGGACAAACTATTCACAGAGACAAACTGATACCTTTCCGACAGATAAGATCTAAACCAGGCCAGAACTTGTCCGTGTAGACCAATTTGGGTTTCCAATCTCTCCAAAAGAATGTGGTGATCGATGGTATCAAAAGCAGCACTATGGCCTAGGAGCACGAGGACAGATCCAAAGCCTCGGTCTGATGCCAATAAAAGGTCATTTACCACCTTCACAAGTGCAGTCTCAGTGCTATGATGGGGTCTAAAACCAGACTGAAGCATTTCGTATACATTGTTTGTCTTCAGGAAGGCAACAGCCTTTTCTAAAATGTTTGAGATGAGTGGAAGAATCGATATAGACTGATAGTTTTTAAAATATTTTCTCGGTCAAGGTTTGGCTTTTTCAAGAGAGGCTTTATTACTGCCACTTTTAGTGAGTTTGGTACACATCCGGTGGATAGAGAGCCGTTTATTATGTTCAACATAGTAGGGCCAAGCACAGGAAGCAGCTCTTTCAGTAGTTTAGTTGGAATAGGGTCCAGTATGCAGCTTGAAGGTTTACAGGCCATGATTATTTTCATCATTGTATCAAGAGATATAGTACTAAAACACTTGAGTGTCTCTCTTGATCCTATGTCCTGGCAGAGTTGTGCGGACTCAGGACAACTGAGTTTTGAAGGAATACGCAGATTTAAGGAGGAGTCCGTATTTTGCTTTCTAATAATCACGATCTTTTCCTCAAAGAAGTTCATGAATTTATTACTACTGAAGTGAAAGCCATCATCTCTTGGGGAATGCTGCTGAAGTGAAAATCCATCATCTCTTGGGGAATGCTGCTTTTTAGTTAGCTTTGCGACAGTATCAAAAATAAATTTTGGATTGTTCTTATTTTCCTCAATTAAGTTGGAAAAATAGGATGATCGAGCAGCAGTAAGGGCTCTTCGATACTGCATGGTACTGTCTTTCCAAGCTAGTCAGAAGACTTCCAGTTTGGTGTGGTGCCATTTCCGTTCCAATTTTCTGGAAGCTTGCTTCAGAGCTCGGCTATTTTCTGTATAACAGGGAGCTAGTTTCTTATGATAAATGTTTTTAGTTTTTAGGGGTGAAACTGCATCTAGGGTATTGCGCAATGTTAAATTGAGTTCCTCAGTTAGGTGGTTAATGGATTTTTGCCCTCTGACGTCCTTGGGTAGACAGAGGGAGTCTGGAAGGGCATCAATGAATCTTTGTGTTGTCTGTGAATTTATAGCACGACTTTTGATGTTCCTTGGTTGGGGTCTGAGCAGATTGTTTGTTGCAATTGCAAACGTAATAAAATGGTCGTCCGATAGTCCAGGATTATGAGGAAAAACATTAAGATCCACAACATTATTTCCATGGGACAAAACTAGGTTCAGAGTATGACTGTGACAGTGAGTAGGTCCAGAGACATGTTGGACAAAACCCACTGAGTCGATGATGGCTCCGAAAGCCTTTTGGAGTGGGTCTGTGGACTTTTCCATGTGAATATTAAAGTCACCAAAAATTGGGATATTATCTGCTATGACTACAACGTCCGATAGGAATTCAGGGAACTCAATGAGGAATGTTGTATATGGCCCAGGAGGCCTGTAAACTGTAGCTATAAAAAGTGATTGAGTAGGCTGCATAGATTTCATGACTACAAGCTCAAAAGACGAAAACGTATTATAATTTTTTTGTTTGTTGTAAATTTACAGTTGTTTTGGTAAATGTTAGCAACAACTCCGCCTTTGATCCATCGTATCCCCAATGATCGATCGCATCTCCCAAAAATGTTTTCAACATACATCTGTAAAATTATTGTCGAGAAACTAAAGCTTTGGTTGTCTTCCATTCAGGCTTCCATGTCTTCTCCCTGGACCTCAATGTCCAACTCATCTTCACTGTCACTTTCCAACCTTGTTGAGGATGGCTCGTTGTCAGGCTCAAAAAGCCTCAAATTTGCCCGGGTGGCCACCAATTTTTCGACCCCTGTATTGTTCAGCCTATTGCGTGCTTTGGTGTGTGTGTGTGTGTGTGTGTGTTCCGGAAGTGATGACACCATAGGTCTTGTTGATTTCTGCATCAGACAGGATGCTCTTGCCAGCATACTTGGGCAGTATGGATTTCTTCTCTTCCATCTGTCAGCAGAGTCTGAACATCAGACAGGGTGGCACTGTCTCCCTCAGTCCGTGCAATGGCTACTGCTATAGGTTTCAGGCTGCTTACCACTCTCCCAAAATACATCATCCTGGAGGATCCTCTTGATGGGGTTGTCCATATCGGCAGACTGTGATATGGCCATTTCTTGGAGAGACTCCTTCCCCTCCAGGAACGGGTATTGCTGGGCAGCTTCAATGTGGTGCTCTTATTCTTCTCACTTTGCTTGGTGAGGTAGATTGCTGCTATAACTTGATTACCCTTCACATACCTAACAATTTCCTTGTCTCTCTTGTAGAGTGTATCCATTGTTTTCAGTGCCATGATGTCCTTGAGGAGCAGGTTCAATGCATGAGCAGCACAGCTAATGGTGGTGATGTGGGTGAACCAGTTGCATACACAGCTCGAGCAAGACATTCATCAGCATTTCTCTGACTACGTTCCACCTATTGAATCAAAAAAGCTTCTGATTCCAGGAGGACCATGAGCTGTTGCTATCGATAAGGTGTCTGATTCATAATTTTCACTTCGAATATAAGTTGAGGGACTATTGTCAAAGGTTGCTTGTTGTGAGCGCTGAGGGAACTTTATGCACTTGGCCAGATTCTGCATCTTTGTTGCATTCTTTGCATATGATTTGGCACAGTATTTGCAAATGTACACAGCTTTTCCTTATACATTAGCAGCAGTGAAATGTCTCCACACATCAGATAGTGCCTGTGGCATTTTCCTGTAAAGATGAGAAAAAATGAGTAATAATGAATAAATACAATTCCATGTACAGAAATAGTTAAGCAGTTAGATTAAACAAGTCCTTTGTAAGATACATGTTTTAAAATGAAACATGTATGGAAACAGGTGAATTAACACTCTACAGTTAGCAGGTTTAAGCACGCTAAAACCCACATGGTAGCAAAAACTAACTAGCAGAAATTGTTTAGTTAGAAATAATTTCAACACATTTTGCTGTAGGCTAGTATTTACTAGTTAACAAAAAATAATGTATGTCATATAAAATACACTGCTCAAAAAAATAAAGGGAACACTAAAATAACACATCCTAGATCTGAATGAATGAAATATTCTTATTAAATACTTTTCTTTACATAGTTGAATGTGCTGACAACAAAATCACACAAATTATCAATGGAAATCAAATGTATCAACCCATGGAGGTCTGGATTTGGAGTCACACTAAAAATTAAAGTGGAAAACCACACTACAGACTGATTCAACTTTGATGTAATGTCCTTAAAACAAGTCAAAATGAGGCTCAGTAGTGTGTGTGGTCTCCACGTGCCTGTATGACCTCCCTACAACGCCTGGGCATGCTCCTGTTGAGGTAGCGGATGGTCTCCTTAGGGATTTCCTCCCAGACCTGGACTAAAGTATCCGCCAACTCCTGGACAGTCTGTGGTGCAACGTGGCGTTGGTGGATAGAGTGAGACATGATGTCCCAGATGTGCTCAATTGGATTCAGGTCTGGGGAACGGGCGGGCCAGTCCATAGCATCAATGCAATGCCTTCCTCTTGCATGAACTGCTGACACACTCCAGCCACATGAGGTCTAGCATTAGGAGGAACCCAGGGCCAACCGCACCAGCATATGGTCTAACAAGGGGTCTGAGGACCTCCTCTCGGTACCTAATGGCAGTCATGCTACCTCTGGCGAGCACATGGAGGGCTGTGCGGCCCCCCAAATAAATGCCACCCCACACCATGACTGACCCACCGCCAAACCGGTCATGCTGGAGGATGTTGCAGGCAGCAGAACGTTCTCCACGGCGTCTCCAGACTGTCACGTGCTCAGTGTGAACCTGCTTTCATATGTGAAGAGTACAGGGCGCCAGTGGCGAATTTGCCAATCTTGGTGTTCTCTGGCAAATGCCAAACGCCCTGTACGGGGTTGGGCTGTAAGCACAACCCCCACCTGTGGACATCGGGTCCTCATACCACCCTCATGGGATCTGTTTCTGACCGTTTGAGCAGACACATGCACATTTGTGGCCTGCTGGAGGTCATTTTTCAGGGCTCTTGCAGTGCTCCTCCTGCTCCTCCTTGCACAAAGGCGGAGGTAGCGGTCCTGCTGCTGGGTTGCTGCCCTCCTACGGCCTCCTCCACATCTCCTGATGTACTGGCCTGTCTCCTGGTAGCGCCTCCATGCTCTGGACACTACGCTGACAGACACAGCAAACCTTCTTGCCACAGCTCGCATTGATGTGCCATCCTGGATGAGCTGCACTACCTGAGCCACTTGTGTGGGTTGTAGACTCCGTCTCATGCTACCACTAGAGTGAAAGCACCGCCAGCATTCAAAATTGACCAAAACATCAGCCAGGAAGCATAGGAACTGAGAAGTGGTCTGTGGTTATCACCTGCAGAACCACTCCTTTATTGGGGGTGTCTTGCTAATTGCCTATAATTTCCACCTGTTGTCTATTCCATTTGCACAACAGCATGTGAAATTTATTGTCAATCAGTGTTGCTTCCTAAGTGGACAGTTTGATTTCACAGAAGTGCGATTGACTTGGAGTTACATTGTGTTGTTTAAGTGTTCCCTTTATTTTTTTGAGCAGTGTATATTCACCCCACCCAGTATTGTAATCAAACTTACCAGAAAGCATGTAGTCCTTGGCTTAGACAGTGCAGTAGTGTGGGCTCAATAGCATCTCATTAGTGTGCAAGATCTTGAGAAACAGCTTTACATGTGATGGAAGAATTCTATTGAATTGTGGATAGTTTAACCAAAATATGCCACAAGACCTTGTGTATCCCACAAAAAAAGGTTCACTGTTATAAGCTAACTTTTTTGATGAATTTTAAGCAAAATTTCCCAAATTCCCGGGCTTAACTTCCAATGGAAAATTTTCGTAAAAGGTCCGACCTTTTGCATCCCCCTACTTACACGGCGTGACAAACTTTTTAGCTACTTGTCTGAGGACATTTTTTTTTTTTACTTGTCCAAAATCTCATGTCGCTTGTCCACTTTACAAAATAAAATACATTAGATTTTTTTACCATAGAGAATCAGACAAAAATGTAGGCAACACTCTGCCTATTGGCTTTTTGTCTTTCTTTTTAAGGTTCTCCTGGAGGAAGGTTGGCCATCCTTGGTAGCCTATAAAATATTGCAACATTGCAATTACAACCAAATACTTATGTCTTTTTAAAAGAATTGCCTACAGGGCTCGAAATTAAGGGCGTCCAATGAGGCTGATGCAGCAGGTCAGACCGTTTAGCTTAAAATGTTGATACATATTTATTACTTCATATTATAAGTTCAACAATGCGCACATGGCTGTAGGCTATGCGTGAATGCTCCAAAATGCAATAAGGGGGAAAAACACTGTCTCAAAAGCGCACTGCACGCACAATCTGTTTAATGTGACAGAGATGAAAATATCCTTTAGAAATTAAGAAAGAGGGGAGTTTTAAAGATGCATCAACTAGTATGGGTTACAAATATGACTAGAATTCTGCTATTGGCTGCTGGACAATAAAATAAAGTTGATTTTGAAAACCAATGGAACATGAGAAAAATGCTGGTTTCAATGGCATATTAATCAAGTATTTAGACGATGTTAATTATCCTTCATTATGTGTCAAATATGACTGGCTTTTAACCTATATTTATGTAATTAAAAGGCTCATCAGCATCGCTTTGGACATGAGACTGTAGCCTACACTTTGAAATGTAGGCATTTTTAATATGAAAAAGGATTTGAATATTATTCTGATCGGAGTAATTGTTTGATATTGTGATTTTTGTGTGATTTCTTTTTTTAATGGTTATTAAAAAATATATATATGTTTTACTTATCCGTTCATAGAACTTAAATCTACATTTTTCTTGTCCCGGACAAGAGGACAATGTTAATGTCGAGCTAGGCCTTGGTGTTTGCTTGCTTGCTGATGTACAAATTAAAGAACCTGGACAAAGATGTTGGGAAATAGCTCACCATATAATGACCTTTTTAGCCCCCATTTGTATTCGGAGAAGGCTTTGCCCCATAGTGTTATTACATAGTCTATTGTGTACTAGCCACCGCCGAAATGGAAACATGGACCAAGGAGGAAATGGCAATAGGGATCTGGAGAAGAAAGCGTCAGATGTAATGTCCAGCTCGGGAGAGGATGTGAAGGCTGAGTATGTGAGACTGGACGAATGACTGAGTGGTATGCGGGTGGGTGAGGTGGCGGCATTGATCAAAAGACTGTTAATTAGACGTGTTCTCCATCAATTACAAGGGACACGTTCAGTAGGCACCAAACGGTTGAAAACGGAGTAAACCTTAATTTTGGCAGCAGGTAGCCTAGCGCTTAAGAGTGTTGGGCCAGTATCCGAAAGGTCGCTGGTTGTAATCAGCCCTTGAGCAAGGCAGTTAACCCCCCAACAACAACTGCTCCCCAGGCTCCAATGATGAGGATGTCGATTTAAAGAAGCCCCCCTCACCTCTTTGATTCAGAGGGGTTGGATTAAATGCAGAAGACACATTTTTCTTGAATGCTTTCAGTTGTTCAACTGACTAGGTATCCCCTTTCCCTGAAGCGGGAGGAACTTCCTGGATCTGTCCAATTAGAAATGCAAATGTTAATTTGTTTGCTATGGTGTGTCCTACTGAACAATTAACATGGTAATGAAGGTCCGATGACATGCCTTGGGCTGCGTTTACTCAGGCAGAACATTTCTGATATTTTTTTTCTCTAATTAGTCAACTCTGATAAATATCTAATTTGAAAAGACCTGATGTGATTGGTCAAAGGACCAATTTAGTGTGAAAAAATGAAGATCAGAATTGAACTGCCTGTGTAAACGCAGCCTTGGTGATGCAGTTAAAGCAGATGATAAGGATCCCTAATTGACATAGGAGTCTACTAAACGTTAGTTTAAAGTCCTCATCTTCTTGGATCATATGAGAAGACCAAAGTCCACCACATTTTCAAAAATAGCCTTTTTATGGTTTGTTCATGTCATCGTATATTATTTACACCCGTAGCTCCGACTCACTCCCCTCTGAATGGATTACATTCGCTGTTTGTTCTCAGCAGGCTTACTACGGCCCGACTGTCACGAACATGCCAAGGGCCTTGTGACCAGTTCAGTGGGTTTGTGCGTCTCCTCTGGTGTCCTGTTTCCTTCCTGTTGCTGAGCTACTGCTGCTCCGGCGTCAGAGCTTCTCCCCGTGGCCTTTGGAATTAACCCAGCTGTGAAGGAACTGCAAAAGAATCAGGGTCCTTATTGGCGGTTGTGCACCGGCATACATATATTTGACTCGTGCACATGATAGTCTTGACATCGGCTAATGTAGCCATAAGCAAAGTATATCTGAGTATACACATTACACAATGTCAAAGAAAGGGTTTTGGGAATTTTGGGGGGAGCAGTTACTGCATTACATTCTACAGGTGTTAAGCTCTTGGTCTCAGAGTGTGGGATATGTCTGTGTTTATTTCAAGGGATTGGCCTCACCGACAGGGCAGTATTTTGGGCTGAGTGTGTATGTAGCAACAGTGAAGCATCCTCCGCTTATAACACTAGACTTAGTGGCACGGGTGCTCTTTCCCTCCCCGTTGTGTTAAACCGCACCTTATCAGAGGGAATCATATGCTGACTCACCATGGCAGTGACACTATGGCAACCTACAAACCAAGCACTGTTGGGATACATACTCACCTTGGTGTGGTTTGTGTTGGAGAAGGAATGCCAATGTGCCAACACATTCTCATAAAAAAATAAGATGTAATTCATAATCTCTATGAATTTCTGTCAGTTGATAGTTTAAGTATTGCTCATCAACATTCTGAATGAGGGCAAGAAAAAAGGCTGGTTCCACCCATCTCACAGCTAAATTGATAAAAGTTTAGGGAATTGAATGCAAATAGCAATACTCTTTAAAACATTTTTTTTTTAAAGTGGCTCTGTATAAAGGTTGTTCACAGCCTAGCTCCGTGTGTGTGTCACGGTGGGTGGAAATGTACCTGTGCTGTCACAGGCTCTGCTCTGACTCATCACATAGCAAAGTGCTGAGCAGGTATCAGCCTCCTTGTCACTCTGCTCACCTGGCTCTCCAAGGAACAGCCCTTGATCCAGAGGCCCTAATCAAACATGCTGGAGGGCAGCGTTGAATACTCACACGCCTACGGTAGTGTCACTAACTTGTTTCAGTTCTTTTCACACACACACACACCAGCTTTTGGCAGTATTGGGCTAAGACACAAAACCACAAGCCTTTCCTTTACAGGATTGCTCAAGCAAATCAAACACTCATTGCATTCATCCCCTCGCTACATTGAAGTGAAACATCATTCCCTGTGGATAAGCTGTCGTGTGCGATGGCCTTCACCTTCTCCCCAGTGCACTGTCATGCTGCAGTGTGTGCAGAACGTAGCCCCTTGTAATATAACGGCTAACCCTATAGTGCTCAGGCCCTGCAGGCCTGTGCTCCAATCATAATCGCATTCCTCTGTCTGTGTGAACGCATCGTCTGTCTGTCTGCTGAACGTGGCTGCTGGGAACGTGGCCCCAGTTCTGAAGAACTGGAATTAGCAGCAACATGACGCAGCTGCAAACCTAAAACAGCTTGTGGCTCGCTTGCTTAGCTACTCTGAGGAGTTTCCAAAGCAGCTGGCCAAGAACAAAAAAACGTATTTAGCTTTTATCCCCTGCCATTATAAAGATTCTTAAAATGCAATCTATACTGCAGTCAATGACAGTACTCTGTGTATGCAGGGTTGGGTATGTTACTTTCTTAATGTAATCTGTTAGTTGCCAGTTGTCCAAAATTGTCAAACGTAATCTGATCACTGTTACTTTTAGATTACTTTCCTTTAGGCATTTGAAGAAAACAAAAATGATCAAACACATTTGGTGTGTCATCATAGTGGTCTCTGACTTGGGCCTTGTTTCAACGCTGGATTTGATGTCATTGAGAAAACATAGATGCCATAATGCATCCTTTCTGAATTTAATCCAAGAAGTAATTATCTAGTTTTTCAAAAGTGTCTGTAATCTGATTACAATATTTTAGCTGGTAACGAACTGGTTAGTTGTTTCATAGTCAGATTACATGTAATCATTTACTCCGCCACCCTGTGTTTGTGTTAGGCGGAAGACCGTTTTGATTGCGACGCTTGTTTTCGAGAACTGAGTGACAACATGGCAGCTGTGTCTTTGAAACCAGATCTCTATCATTTCCAATTTAAGAGCATCATGTGTCCGCTTGTTTGCGCCGCCTGCAAGTCTGTGTGAATGGTTCTCTACTTGCATCCCTCCCTGCGTACATTTGATAATGTGCATCTGGGAAGTGTATTGACTGTGTTGATAATGGTATCCAGTGTGATGGTATGATAGTGTGAGTCAGCGTATAGAAGGAAATGAAAGGCTTTGATGTAGCTGTTGATGTGGGCTGATCCTCTGGCCCCTGTGGGGAAGGGAAATGGCTCATCACCAGCCAGGCTCTGGAATGTGCGAGGAAAATGTAGGCATCTGTGCTCAGGACTCGGTACTACCAGGAACACATTACATGAGAACTGCAATCCAAGAGGTTTCGCATTACCTTTCCATTCCACTCTGGAAAAATGTCAAATTCATGTTGAGCATTCCATGGAAAGTGTATCAGTGACATAACAATATCAAAATTATTATTTTCGTAGTATTAAACCCAGTGATAACATTCATCTGAAGTTAACAAAGTATGTCAAGAAAATCCTGTGACACTGAGACAGTCCTGTAACTGCCTGACTGTCAATCAGGCAGTATCTTTGTCTGTTCAGCAAGAGGTACTTTTTCTCTCTGGACTTGAGACAGTCTAAACTAAGCCTTTCCAATCTAAGCCTTAAGGGTGTCCCACAACAAGGGGTGTAAACCTGTTGACAGAGCAATAATACTAAACCCTTGGATCAGAAATGGTACCGAGCTCTGTCATGAAGTTGGCCTGGGGGTAGGTTTATGACAGTCATAAATACCTCTTTCCCCCCCCCCCCTTTTTCCTCTCTCTACCCTACTGATGTTACATTTGCAAAACCCTTGGTTAACAGAGATTCTGGGAACATCAGAAGGTGGGGGGAAATGAACTATATTCTGGTAATCCGACCAATTGAACATATGCGGTGGTACTTAAAACTTCTTGCAACTCTTAAACCCTGATCCGGGAGCGTAATCATCACCTCAAACTAATTAGCATAACGCAGCGGACATAAATATCCCTAGAAAATCTTCCTATTCATGAAAATCACAGATGAAATATATTGAGACACATCTTAGCCTTTTGTTAATCACACTGTCATCTCAGATTTTCAAAATATGCTTTACAGCCAACGCTAGACAAGCATTTGTGTAAGTTTATCATAGCCTAGCATAGCATTATGCGCTGCTAGCAGCGGGCAACATTTTCACAAAAATAAGAAAAGCAATCAAATTGAATAATTTACCATTGAAGAACTTTGGGTGTTTTCACTCAGGAGACTCTCAGTTAGATAGCAAATGTTCCTTTTTTCCAAAAATGCCGGAAAATGAGGTCACTACGACACCAAACTTTTTTTCCAAATGAGCTCCATAATATCGACAGAAACATGGCAAACATTGTTTAGAATCAATCCTCAAGGTGTTTTTCACATATCTATTCGATAATATATCCACCGGGACAATTGGTTTCTCATAAGAAGCGATTGGAAAAATGGCTACTTCTGTACTTTACGCAAGATTTTCTGCGGGAGCCATCATGTGACCACTTGCTCAATGTGGTCCCTTACGGCTATTCTTCAACATAAATGCGTAAAAAGACGTCACAATGCTGTAGACACCTTGGGGAATACGTAGAAAGCGTAAGCTCATTCGTAGCCCATTCACAGCCATATAAGGAGTCATTGGCATGCAGCGCTTTCAAAAAATGGGGCACTTCCTGATTGGATTTTTATCTGGGTTTCGTCTGCAACATCAGTTCTGTTGCACTCACAGACAATATCTTTGCAGTTTTGGAAACGTCAGTGTTTTCAATCCAAAGCTGTCAATTATATGCATAGTTGAGCATCTTGTCGTGATAAAATTTCCTGTTTAAAACGGGAATGTTTTTCATCCGAAAATGAAATACTGCCCCCAGAGTTTCAAGAGGTTAATGAATATTATGTCAGTTTGGTTGTCATCTGAGACATTCTCATCAATGATAAGATGACAAACTCTACAGTGGAAAGTCTACACAGAGTTATTGGATTCACATGGAATTGTTGTTCAATTTAAATGTTTGAATATTAAATTATTCGTGATGGGATGAAATGTGATTTTAGCTTCTAAAATGTGAGATTTGGGTTTTCATAAGGTAGGGCTCTGCTCAATCAGTGGCCCCTGTGAAGGGACATGGGCTATAAAACTTTTCAAACACGCCCTCCTCTCCCTTCCTATATAAAGCCTTGACGACAATATAACCTCCTGTTCCGAGGATGTGAGGACGACGGTCCGAATGGTTCAGATAATAACTACAGAACGAAGCCAACATCAGCGTGAGCTTTGGTTGCGAATGGTATGAACTTTGAACCCTTATTCACTACAGAAGTGATACCTCCTAGCCGTTGAGTTAGCAACAGCAGCTGCAAACGCAGGTTAGGAAGGAACAGACAGAGTTTCCCGTCTACCACATAATGACGTTACAACAATGTATCCAATTTACCAGCAGAGACATTCTACAAAGGACTCGGTTGGGCAACACGGCCTTCCATCTACCACCAACCTACTGAAGCGCAGCTCAGAGTAAATATTTATTGCATTTTCCTTTTCCAAATGGGCAGTAATTTAGAATGCACAAGATTCTGTATTTACTATAGCACAGCTTCGCCCTTTGTTCCTCGGTCTTCCCGCTCTTTCACTCCAACCCAGCCCCTTTTCTTTTGTGTAACAAGCTGTCATATCTGTTCCGCCCACTAGGGACGTTTTCCTTTATGATGTAATTTGTAATCAAGTTATGATTTAATTATGTGTATGTGTAATTCTGTGTGATTAGTTAGGTATTTAGTAAATAAATAATTAAACCCAATTTTGTTTTGCTGATTTCAAGTTGTTAGCCAGGGTTCGTGCAGATAACCAAGAATTTACAACTTTCAGATGAGACTGAATTAAGATGACGAATAATATTGACTGCTATTGATGTAAAATATTACTAGGTCTTTAAGAGTTTATTCGGAAGATAACAGCTATATAAATATTATTTCGTGGTGCCCTAACTCTCTAGTTAATTACATTTACATGATTAGCTCAATCAGGTAATATTAATTACGGATAAATTATTTGATAGAATAGCATGTCATATCACTTAATCCGGCATAGCCAAAGACACGACAGCTCTATCTGGTCAATTGTTTCCATGCTTTCTGTGGGGCTGACCCTCCATAACCCACATCCTAGCCCTGACTTTATTTCACCTTTATTTAACTAGGTAGGCTAGTTGAGAACGAGTTCTCATTTGCAACTGCGACCTGGCCAAGATAAAGCATAGCAATTCGACACATACAACACAGAGTTACACATGGAATAAACAAAACACACAGTCAATAATACAGTAGAACAAAAGAAAACAAGAAGTCTATATACAGTGAGTGCAAATGAGGTAAGATAAGGTAGTTAAGGCAATAAATAGGCCATGGTGGCGAAGTAATTGCAATATAGCAATGAAACACTCGAATGGTAGATGTGCAGAAGATGAATGTGCAAGTAGAGCTACTGGGGTGCAAAGGTACTAGGGTGCAAAATAAATTATGTCTGGGGAGGTAGATAGATGGGCTGTTTACAGATGGGCTATGTGCAGTGATATGTGAGCTGCTCTGACAGCTGGTGCTTAAAGCTAGTGAGGGAGATATGAGTCTCCAGCTTCAGAGATTTTTGCAGTTCGTTCCAGTCATTGGCAGCAGAGAACTGGAAGGAAAGACGACCAAAGGAGGAATTGGCTTTGGGGTGACCAGTGAGATATACCTGCTGGAGCACGTGCTACGAGTGGGTGCTGCTATGGTGACCAGTGAGCTGAGGTAAGGCGGGGCTTTACCTAGCATAGACTTGTAGATAACCTGTAGCCAGTGGGTTTGGCGACGAGTATGAAGCAAGGGCCAACCAACGAGAGCAGACAGTTCGCAATGGTGGGTAGTATATGGGGCTTTGGTGACAAAACGGATGGCACTGTGATAGACTGCATCCAGTTTGTTGAGTAGAGTGTTGGAGGCTATTTTATAGATGACATCACCGAAGTCTAGGATCGGTAGGATGGTCAGTTTTACGAGGGTATGTTTGGCAGCATGAGTGAAGGATGCTTTGTTGCAATATAGGAAGCCAATTCTAAATTTAATTTTGTATTGGAGATGCTTAATGTGAGTCTGGAAGGAGAGTTTACAGTCAAACCAGACACCTAGGTATTTGTGTCCACATATTCTAATTAAGAACCATCCAGAGTAGTGATGCTGGATGGGCGAGCAGGTGCGGGCAGTGATCGGTTGAATAGCATGCATTTAGTTTTACTTGAGCTTTAAGAGCAGTTGGAGGCCCCGGATGGAGAGTTGAATTGCATTGAAGCTCGTCTGGAGGTTAGTTAACAGAGGGGCCAGATGTATTCAGAATTGTGTTGTCTGTGTAGAGTTGTACCAGAGAATCCCCAGCAGCAAGAGCAACATCATTGATGTATACAGAGAAGAGAGACTGCCAGAGGTCCAGACAACAGGCCCTCCGATTTGACACACTGAACTCTATCCGAGAAGTAGTTGGTAAAA
This sequence comes from Oncorhynchus kisutch, assembly GCF_002021735.2. Classification (NCBI taxonomy): domain Eukaryota; kingdom Metazoa; phylum Chordata; class Actinopteri; order Salmoniformes; family Salmonidae; genus Oncorhynchus; species Oncorhynchus kisutch. The sequence continues at coordinate 13,890,294 of NC_034178.2, read as the reverse complement.
CAGGCGAGGCAATCATTTGAGAAACCAAGGCTGTCGAGTCTACCAATAAGAATGTGGGGATTGACAGAGTCGAATGCCTTGGCCAGGTCAATGAATACGGCTGCACAGTAATATCTCTTATCGATGGCGGTTATGATGTCGTTTAGGACCTTGAGCACGACTGAGGTGCACCCATGACCAGCTCTGAAACCAGATTGCATAGCGGAGAAGGTACGGTGGGATTCGAAATGGTCTGTAATCTGTTTTTTAACTTGGCTTTCGAAGACCTTAGAAAGACAGGGTAGGATAGATATAGGTCTGTAGCAGTTTAGGTCTAGAGTGTCACCCCCTTTCAAGAGGGGGATGACCGCGGCAGCTTTCCAATCTTTGGGAATCTGACGATACGAAAGAGAGGTTGAACAGGCTAGTAATAGGGGTTGCAACAATTTTGGCAGATCATTTTAGAAAGAGAGGGTCCAGATTGTCTAGCCCGGCTGATTTGTTGGGGTTTAGATTTTGAAGCTCTTTCAGAACATCAGCTATCTGGATTTGGGTAAAGGAGAAATGGTGGGGGCTTTGGCGAGTTGCTGTGGAGGGTGCTGGGCAGTTGACCGGGGTAGGGGCAGCCAGGTGGAAAGCATGGCCAGCCGTAGAGAAATTTTTATTTTTATTTTTATTTCACCTTTATTTAACCAGGTAGGCTAGTTGAGAACAAGTTCTCATTTGCAACTGCGACCTGGCCAAGATAAAGCATAGCAGTGTGAGCATACAACAAAGAGTTACACATGGAGTAAACAATTAACAAGTCAATAACACAGTAGAAAACAAAGGGGGGGTCTATATACAATGTGTGCAAAAGGCATGAGGAGGTAGGCAAATAATTACAATTTTGCAGATTAACACTGGAGTGATAAATGATCAGATGGTCATGTACAGGTAGAGATATTGGTGTGCAGAAGAGCAGAAAAGTAAATAAATAAAAACAGTATGGGGATGAGGTAGGTGAAAAGGGTGGGCTATTTACCAATAGACTATGTACAGCTGCAGCGATCGGTTAGCTGCTCAGATAGCTGATGTTTGAAGTTGGTGAGGGAGATAAAGGTCTCCAACTTCAGCGATTTTTGCAATTCGTTCCAGTCACAGGCAGCAGAGTACTGGAACGAAAGGCGGCCAAATGAGGTGTTGGCTTTAGGGATGATCAGTGAGATACACCTGCTGGAGCGCGTGCTACGGATGGGTGTTGCCATCGTGACCAGTGAGCTGAGATAAGGCGGAGCTTTACCTAGCATAGACTTGTAGATGACCTGGAGCCAGTGGGTCTGGCGACGAATATGTAGCGAGGGCCAGCCGACTAGAGCATACAAGTCGCAGTGGTGGGTGGTATAAGGTGCTTTAGTGACAAAACGGATGGCACTGTGATAGACTGCATCCAGTTTGCTGAGTAGAGTGTTGGAAGCCATTTTGTAGATGACATCGCCGAAGTCGAGGATCGGTAGGATAGTCAGTTTTACTAGGGTAAGCTTGGCGGCTTGAGTGAAGGAGGCTTTGTTGCGGAATAGAAAGCCGACTCTTGATTTGATTTTCGATTGGAGATGTTTGATATGAGTCTGGAAGGAGAGTTTGCAGTCTAGCCAGACACCTAGGTACTTATAGACGTCCACATATTCTAGGTCGGAACCATCCAGGGTGGTGATGCTAGTCGGGCATGCAGGTGCAGGCAGCGACCGGTTGAAAAGCATGCATTTGGTTTTACTAGCGTTTAAGAGCAGTTGGAGGCCACGGAAGGAGTGTTGTATGGCATTGAAGCTTGTTTGGAGGTTAGATAGCACAGTGTCCAAAGACGGGCCGAAAGTATATAGAATGGTGTCGTCTGCGTAGAGGTGGATCAGGGAATCGCCCGCAGCAAGAGCAACATCATTGATATACACAGAGAAAAGAGTCGGCCCGAGAATTGAACCCTGTGGCACCCCCATAGAGACTGCCAGAGGACCGGACAGCATGCCCTCCGATTTGACACACTGAACTCTGTCTGCAAAGTAATTGGTGAACCAGGCAAGGCAGTCATCCGAAAAACCGAGGCTACTGAGTCTGCCGATAAGAATATGGTGATTGACAGAGTCGAAAGCCTTGGCAAGGTCGATGAAGACGGCTGCACAGTACTGTCTTTTATCGATGGCGGTTATGATATCGTTTAGTACCTTGAGTGTGGCTGAGGTGCACCCATGACCGGCTCGGAAACCAGATTGCACAGCGGAGAAGGTACGGTGGGATTCGAGATGGTCAGTGACCTGTTTGTTGACTTGGCTTTCGAAGACCTTAGATAGGCAGGGCAGGATGGATATAGGTCTGTAACAGTTTGGGTCCAGGGTGTCTCCCCCTTTGAAGAGGGGGATGACTGCGGCAGCTTTCCAATCCTTGGGGATCTCAGACGAGATGAAAGAGGGGTTGAACAGGCTGGTAATAGGGGTTGCGACAATGGTGGCAGATAGTTTCAGAAATAGAGGGTCCAGATTGTCAAGCCCAGCTGATTTGTACGGGTCCAGGTTTTGCAGCTCTTTCAGAACATCTGCTATCTGGATTTGGGTAAAGGAGAACCTGGAGAGGCTTGGGCGAGGAGCTGCGGGGGGGGCGGAGCTGTTGGCCGAGGTTGAAGTAGCCAGGCGGAAGGCATGGCCAGCCGTTGAGAAATGCTTATTGAAGTTTTCGATAATCATGGATTTATCAGTGGTGACCGTGTTACCTAGCCTCAGTGCAGTGGGCAGCTGGGAGGAGGTGCTCTTGTTCTCCATGGACTTCAATGCTTATTGAAATTCTCAATTATAGTGGATTTATCGGTGGTGTCAGTGTTTCCTAGCCTCAGAGCAATGGGCAGCTGGGAGGAGGTGCTCTTATTCTCCATGGACTTTACAGTGTCCCAGAACCTTTTTGAGTTAGTACTACAGGATGCAAATATCTGTTTGAAAAAGCCAGCCTTAGCTTTCCTAACTGCCTGTGTATATTTGTTTCTAACTTCCCTGAAAAGTTGCATATCACGGGGGCTATTCGATGCTAATGCAAAACGCCACAGGATGTTTTTGTGCTGGTCAAGGGCAGACGGGTCTGGAGTAAAAAAAGGACGATATCTATTCCTAGTTTATTTTTTATTTTTTATGGGGCATGCTTATTTAAGATGGTGAGGAAGGCACTTTTAAAGAATAGCCAGGCACCATCTACTGACGGGATGAGGTCAATATCATTCCATGATACCCTGGCCAGGTCAATTAGAAAGGCCTGCTCGCAGAAGTGTTTTAGGGAGCGTTTGACAGTGATGAGGGGTGGTCGTTTGGTCGCAGACCCCCTACGGATGCAGGCAATGAGGCAGTGATCGCTGAGATCTTGATTGAAAACAGCAGAGATGTATTTGGAGGGCGAGTTAGTTAGGATGCCATCTTTGAGGGTGCCCGTGTTTACGGATTTGTGTGAGATTGAGGACATCAAGCTTGGATTGTAGGATGGCCGGGGTGTTAACCATGTCCCAATTTAGGTCACCTAGTAGCACGAGCTCAGAAGATAGATGGGGGGCAATCAATTCACATATGGTATCGAGGGCACAGCTGGGGACAGAGGGAGGTATATAAGCAAGCGGCAACAGTGAGAGACTTGTTTCTGGAAAGGTGAATTTCTAGAAGTAGAAGCTCGAATTGTTTGGGTACAGACTGGGATAGTAGGACAGAACTCTGCATGCTATCTTTGCAGTAGATTGCAACACCGCCCCCTTTGGCAGTTCTATCTTGGTGGAAGATTTTATAGTTAGTGATGGAGATGTCATGATTTTTGGTGGCTTTCCTTAGCTAGGATTCAGACACGACTAAGACGTCAGAGTGTGCTAAAGCAGTGAGTAAAACACAAACGGTGTTTCCTCCGACACATTGGTGCGGCTGGCTTCCGGGTTGGATGCGCGCTGTGTTAAGAAGCAGTGCGGCTAGGTTGGGTTGTGTATCGGAGGACGCATGACTTTCAACCTTCGTCTCTCCCGAGCCCGTACAGGAGTTGTAGCAATGAGACAAGATAGTAGCTACTACAACAATTGGACACCACGAAATTGGGGAGAAAAAGGGGTAAAAAATAAACAATAACAAAAAAAGAGCAGGGCTAGAGGCTCTACAGTGAAATAAGACCGTAATCACTAACCAGGACAGTAATGGACGAGGCATATTGATATTAGAGGCATGCGTAGCCAAGTCCAGTGTGTGGTTGGGCTGACTGGGAACACGGCGATTCAGACAGTTAGCAGGCCGGGGCTAAACAAGCTAGCAGTTAGCACACCGGGGCTGGCAAGCTAGCAGTTAGCAGACCGGGTTAGCAAGCAAGCAGTTAGCAGACCGGGATAGCAAGCAAGCAGTTAGCAGGGGCTAGCAGTTAGCATACCAGGGCAGGCAAGCTAGCAGTTAGCAGGTCGGGGCTAGCAAGTTAGCCTAAGTCTGTTTTTGCCTCTTCGTGCGGTGACGTCGATAGACCCGTCGTGGAGTTAGTAGGGTTGCCCAAGTAGCTCTAGGTAGGTAGCAGGCCTAGCAGGTTAGCAGAATGGGCCTTCAGCGGGCGTCGCTCCTGAGGGGCCTGTAGGAATCCTTGGGCAGATTGTTGTAGAGGATCGGTGGGGTTCCGTGCCCCGGCGGGGTCCGGATATTGTAGCCCAGGAGTGGGCTTCGGTGGTAGCACAGGAGCCCTGGCCGGGCTAGCTTCAGGCTAATTGGTGCTTGCTCCGGGATGGAAACGCTAACCAGGAGTGGTCTCCCGGTATTGCGGTTAGCTAGTTGCGACGATCCAGATGAAAATGTTCAGAGTTTGCGGTAGGAATCCGGGGATATGGAGAGAAATGGGGCCGTTATGCTCTGGTTTGAGTCACGTCGGTCGAACTGGCGAGAGCCTTCCGAGCTAAAGGTTAGCTGATGACCGCTAGCAATGGTTTGATAGCTGGTAGGTAGTTAGCTGGCTAGCTTCAGTTGAGGGATTCCCGATCCGAAGTAAATAGAAATACTTCAGAAAAAAGCAGATCCACGCCATATTGGGTGAGGCGGGTTGCAGGAGAGTATTTAGAAGTTGAGGTTGAAAATATAAATTTAAAAAAGATTTATACAAGGGACACGACAGGAAAAAAGACTGCTACGCCATCTTGGAAGAGAGACTTAAATCCTTCCTCATACTGGGGGTAATTTCCTAGAAGGAAATGGGAAGCTGTCAGTGTTAGGGGACGTCCCCCCTCCTGCTATGCTAAGGCCAGTTAGTCAGTCCCCTGTAGGAATGAAGGGAGGGTTGGGCTGTCAGTAGACCATTGAACTAATGCATCCGGTCATGTGATCTGTAGGCTAGCCTAAGCTGTGTTCGAATACTCATACTAACTGTACTATTTGATGTGAATTGAGTATATTGTATGCTTATATAGTATGCTTGGTATAGATATAGTTAGTATGCCAAAAGTGACATACTGCACAGTAGTCAAGTGATGGCATGGTGGTGATGACTGACTGGCTAAAGTGGATGGATAGACTGTCAGGGGCATGTCCATAGAATATAATTACTCGACGGGATAAAGACCCATCGGACCAGGGCAATTTGACTCTACACTCTGGCCCACCCATCGTAGAACATGACCTAAATAGGAATGTCTGTTCAAGTAATTGTATTTCTACATGGTAGGAATCCAATTGGCTAGTCTATCAGACCCAATTTCTTCATGCAGTGCTAAGCTGGGAGAGAGCAGCCAATGGATAGATTGACTAGAAGATTATTGCACTGCGGCCAAGGGCGTGATGCAGCGGTCAGGGTAGGGATTTTCATTAAGGGCCTTTTGCTCTAATGTGCTTTGCTCTGTCTCTCCTTTCAGACCCAGGGATGAGAACGGGGAGGTGTTCAAGGATTTATCACAGGGAGAGATATTGAGGCCTACTCCCTGGTGTCGGGTTTCTCTTGACATTTTGAGGATAAACAATGGTCACTCACGGTAGACACTGTCAAACGCATTAGGATAATGAAAAGGCTTGTCCAATCTGTAATCTCTGATTGTCACGATTTTTAACGTCAGTGATCCCCATTTATAATCGACATTGTACAATTCCATCCCCTGCAGTAGTGACATGGTGTCAGGCTTCCGGTTGGGTGCTTGTTCTCTCTGTGTTCAGAGGAGGAGGGGATGCCTAATTTGGCAGAACTCTCTTCTCTGTCCCTCCCTTCTCCATCAGGCTTTGGCAGCTCTGACATTTTGCTCCACTTTCCTGCTACTCAGCAGAGAATGGGAGGAAGTGTGTGACCTGGAGTGGTCTGACCCCCAAGATCAAATTCCCATATTCTACCACATTACGAGCTCAGTGGGTTCCTATAGAGATGCAGTGTGTTCAGACAGGATTGGCACATTGATAATGTATATTTAACATTTTGTTTGACTAGTATTTCCTCTATGCCTTGACTTCTGACCCAGACGGTAGCAACGCTGGAGAGAGTGCAGAGTTCAGTGCTGGATCCCCCGACGTAGCTGTGTTGGACCTGTTGTGAAATTCTGCTGCTGCACTGTCTCATCCCTGTCTCATCCCTAGTATCAGAGGTCAGGTGACCCTGTCACTGTTAGAGGGGCATTAGGGCACTGTGTGTGCGCACCATAGAGATATGTAAGTGCTGGTTGTAAAACAGATTGCAGGGTGCTAAGAGGTCAGTGCTACACCAACACTCCTACAAGGTATAATCACTAGTATATAGGCCTAGAGCTAGGTCTTTAAAGTATGGAGTGGCCATTTTTTAAAGTGAATGGAAAAAAGAATTCCCCTCTATTTTAACAAACCACCAAGCCAACTCGCCTACGTTCCTTACATGATCTGAGATGAAAAATTATCTCTAGTAAATTGGTAAGACTGGCTGTCAGACCAAGGTCATGTTCATTAGGACTCGCAACTGGAATGCCTTAAAACATTTAGCCAAGGAAAGCAATTAGGCTTTTTTTCTTATTGAACACGTCCAGATAGTCCCTCCTTGTTCCAGAGTGTTTTCTGTTTATTCCGTTTGGTGTCTAATGGATACCCAGGCCTAATATTTTCCAAACAAGTAATGGATTTTAAACTTCTCCGCGTGTCATCCTTGCAAACAGTGGCGTAGAAAGGCTCAATAATAATAATGGATCTTTTCCATTCCTCATGTTGCTAATTCCTATGCAGGGGGGACTCTGTGAAGTCACTCATGGACAGAGCTCCAGCTGTTTATGTGAGATCTGTTTTTTCCTTTATTATGTTTGAAGATCAAACTCCTTCAGCATATCGTTCATTTTACGGAGTACTTCGCCACGTGTCTTTCATTCTCTTCATGACAATTGGAATGTTGCATGACTACTGATGGGGCATGCTGGTGGAGTTTGCTAGCAGTACTAGGCTGTATAATGTCGTTTTTGGCTTGTCAATTTCCAAAAACAGCATTGTGGTAGACTTCATCATGATGCACTTCTTAGTTCTTTGAAGAGTAGTTTGTACTTTTGTGATTGACAGGTTTGTGCACTGCTATTGATAAAGCTTATAGTCAATCAATCAAATGTATTTATAAAGCCCTTTTTACATCAGCCAACGTCACAAAGTGCTATTCAGAAACCCAGCCTAAACGGCAAGCAATGCAGATGTAGAAGCACGGTGACTAGGAAAAACTCCCTAGAAAGGCAGGAACCAAGCTCTGATGGGTGGCCAGTCCTCTTCTGGCTGTGCCGTGTTGAGATTGTAACAGTACATGGCCAAGATGTTTCAACCTTTCATAGATGACCAGCAAGGTCTAATAATAATCATAATCATCATCAGTGGTTGTAGAGGGTGCAACAGGTCAGCGACTCGGGATTAAATGTCAGTTGGCTTTTCATAGCCGAGCATTCAGAGGTCGAGACGGCAGGTGCGGTAGAAAGAGCTTGTCGAAAACAGCACGTCCGGGACCTGGTAGCAAGTCCGGTGAACAGTTCAGGGTTACATAGCAACAGGCAGAATACTGGAGCAGCAGCACGGTGGACTGGGGACAGCAAGGAGTCATCAGGCCAGGTAGTCTTGAGGCATGGTCCCAGGGTTCAGGTTCTCTGTGAGGGAGAGCGAGAGAATTAGAGGTAGCATACTTAAATTCACACAGGACACCGGATAAGACAGGAGAAATACTCCAGACATAAGACTGACCCTAGCCTCCCGACACACAAACTATTGCAGCATAAGTACTGGAGGCTGAGACATGAGGGGTCGGGAGACACTGTGGCCCCTTCTGACGATACCCCTGGACAGGGCCAACCAGGCAGTATATAACCCCACCCACTTTGCACAGCCCCCATACCACTAGAGGGATATCTTCAAACCATCAAGTTACTACCCTGAGACGAGGCTGAGTATAGCCCATGAAGATCCCCCCCCCCCACCCACCCTGGCACGAACCTGGGGGGGGGTGCTAAACCCGGACAGGGAGATGACGTTAGTGACTCAACCCACTCAAGTGATGCACCCCTCCTAGGGACGGGATGGAAGAGCACCAGTAGCCAGAATCCTGGTGGAGAGAGGGGAGTCGGCCAGGCAGAGACAGCAAGGGTGGTTCGTTGCTCCAGTTCCTTTCAGTTCACCTCCACACCCCTGGGCCAGACTACACTCAATCATAGGACCTACTGAAGAGATGAGTTTTCAATAAAGACTCTCACATGGATAGGCAGACCATTTCATAAAAATGGAGCTCTATAGGAGAAAGCCCTGCCTCCAGCTGTTTGCTTAGAAATTCGAAGGACAATAAGGAGGCCTGTGTTTTGTGACCTTAGCGTAAGTGTAGGTATGTATGGCAGCACCAAATCGGAGAGATGGGTAGGAGCAAGTCCATGTAATGCTTTGTAGGTTCGCAGTAAAACCTTGAAATCAGCCCTAGCCTTTTTTTATTTAATTGAACCTTTATTTAACTAGGCAAGTCTGTTTTAAGAACATTCTTATTTGCAATGACGCCCTACCAAAAGACAGAAGGCCTCCTTCGGGAACAGGGGCCTGGGATTTAAAAATAAATATAATATAAATATAGGACAAAACACTCATCACTACAGGAGAGACACTACATAAAGAGCCAGGAAGTCAGTGTAGAAAGGCTAGCACTGGAGTAATATGATACAATTCTTTAGCCCTAGTCAAGATTCTAGCAGCCGTGTTTAGCACTAATTGAAGTTTATTTAGTGCTTTATCCGGGTATCCGGAAAGTAGAGCATTGCAGCAGTCTAATCTAGAAGTGACAAAAGCAACTTTTCTGCATCATTTTTGGACAAAGTTTCAGATTTTTGCAATGTTATGAAGATGGGGGGTAAAAGCTGTCCTTGAAATAGTCTTGATATGTTCGTCAAAAGAGAGATCAGGGTCCAGAGTAACGCTGAGGTCCTTCAGTTTTATTTGAGACGACTGTACAACCATCAAGATTAATTGTTAGATCCAACAGAAGATCTTTGTTTCTTGGGACCTAGAACTAGCATCTCTGTTTTGTCCAAGTTTAAAAGTTTAAAAAGATCCGCCGTCCACTTCCTTATGGCTGAAACACAGGCTTCCAGGGAGGGCAATTTTGGGGCTTCACCATGTTTCATTGAAATGTACAGCTGTGTATCATCCGCATAGCAGTGAAAGTTAACGTTATGTTTCCCGAATGACATCACCAGGAGGTAAAATATATAGTGAAAACAATAGTGGTCCTAAAACAGTGCAATCTAGGATTGCTTGGTGCTCTTTGGGTTTGTGTTGAGGTCCATGGCCAGGTGTCAGCCATAAACGGTAGGTTAGAAGAGCCTGTCAGATCTGCAAACAACGAAGGGATAGGTAAATGGCGATTTGGGACCGGCTGTTAGTGTTTGTCTTGGTCTGTCAACTCACACCTCCATTTTCGTGTTGTCAAAAGTTGCGATGGCGAAGTGCAGGTGTTGAATTGGAGCTGTTATGTGGGGAAACATTTGCTGCCTGCAGCGTTGCTTCAAAATAGGAACCGTACTACAAAAGTGCTTAGCTGTTTGCAGTGCACCCTCCCCTATCGGAGACTAAAACTACATCCTCATTTCACCACAACCTTTACGCCTACACCCTTTATCCTTCCTTCTACTGTACTTTCAGGCTGTCGTCATTACAGTGTCTGCCAGAGTCTTAACATGGGTAGCCCTGCTCCTAGGAAATTACTCATTGCTAAAAAAGTGGGTTAGTACAGCTTCCTATTTCTGTCTGGCTTACGTCTCTTCATTCTGAGCCTACATCTAGAGATGCAGTGATGAGAGAGGATGAGACATGTTACAGGAGCTTCTTGGTGTAAAGATTGTGTGTGGCTGAATGAGTTGTCCTATACTGTATCTCTTGTGTGACATTGATTATTCTCTTTTCTTTCTCTCCCTCTCTCTCAGGAGACAAAGATGGCAGTAAGGTGACCACGGTGGTAGCGACCCCAGGCCAGGGCCCCGACCGGCCGCAGGAGGTCAGCTATACAGACACTAAGGTCATCGGCAACGGCTCTTTCGGCGTGGTCTACCAGGCTAAACTGTGTGACTCCGGGGAGCTAATAGCCATCAAGAAGGTTCTGCAGGACAAGAGGTTCAAGGTGAAGACCATTTCACTGCAGAGACGACTACATCGGATAGTTTATTTTTAGAACTTCTTGTTGCACTGTGCGTTTTTGAGTAATGAAAGTTTAGTATGACGTCACTGAAACTAGATCCCTGACTGGAGACTCAAATTTTAATAAGCAATTCTTAAGGAATAGTGTTGATTTTCTTCCCCCAAAAAGTGTTTTCTACACTACAGTTTAAGTCGGAAGTTTACACACACCTTAGCAAAATAGATTTAAACTCAGTTTTTCACAATTCCTGACATTTCATCCTAGTAAAAATTCCCTGTCTTAGGTCAGTTAGGATCACCACTTTATTTTAAGAATGTGGAATGTCAGAATAATAGTAGTGATTTATTTCAGCTTTTATTTCCTTCATCACATTCCCAGTGGGTCAGAAGTTTACATACACTCAATTAGTATTTGGTAGCATTGCCTTTAAATTGTTTAACTTGGGTCAAACGTTTTGGGTAGCCTTCCACAAGCTTCCCACAATAAGTTGGGTGAATTTTGACCCCTTCCTGCTGACAGAGCTGGTGTAACTGAGTCAGGTTTGTAGGCCTCTTTGCTCGCACATGCTTTTTCAGTTCTGCCCACACATTTCCCATAGAATTGAGGTCAGGGCTTTGTGATGGCCACTCCAATACCTTGTGATGGCCACTCCAATATATTTGTTGTCCTTAAGCCATTTTGCCACAACTTTGGAAGTATGCTTGGGGTAATTGTCCATTGGAAGACCCATTTGCGACCAAGCTTAAACTTCCTGACTGATGTCTTGAGATGTTGCTTCAATATATCCACAGAATATTCCTACCTCATGATCCCATCTATTTTGTAAAGTGCACCAGTTCCTCCTGCAGCAAAGCACTCCCACGACATGATGCTGCCACCCCCGTGCTTCACGTTTGGGACAGTGTTCTTCGGCTTGCAAGCATTCAAAGGATGTCAATTAGCCTATCAGAGCTTCTAAAGCCATGACATTTTATGGAATTTTCCAAGCTGTTTAAAGGCACAGTCAACTTAGTGTATGTAAACTTCTGACCCGCTGGAATTGTGATACAGTGAAATAATCTGTCTGTAAATAGTTGTTGCAAAAATGATGAAGTAGATTTCCTAACCGACTTGCCAAAACTATAGTTTGTTAACAAGAGATTGGTTGAAAAACAAGTTTTAATGACTCCAACTTAAGTGTATTTAAACTTCCGACTTCAACTGTATGTTTTACTTTTATCCGTAGCTTATGTGAGCTCACATTAAATGGTCTCGCATGTCTACTGTCATTCGACTGAAAATACTTTAGGAGGTTAGTCAGGTCGCTTAGCGCTGTGAGACTGCTCTCTTGTGATCGTCTAGCACTGCCTGCCGTACCACACTGATGGGCGTTTGGTTCATCATCTTGGCACTCGGCCTGAGCATGAGTTCTGAAAGTGATGCCATGTCTTGTGAGAACACGCCCCTTCCTGTTGGAGCTGAAATGGAGTCTCGTCCCTCCCTATTCCATCTTTAGCCCAAGCATTGAGTTGTTCTTCATAACTCCTATTGTCGCACCCTAAAGGAAACTCAACCCATGGATTTCCTCAGTCATCATAAATGGACTGTATGTAGCCTACATTATGACTGCCGTAACTGTGTTAAACAAGTGTTGCAATGGCTGCTCTGTGCCAGTGTTTGAAATGGCTGATAATGTGTGTCTGTGGGTAATTTGCTGCCTGTTCAGATTTCACTGACATGATTTGACCCCCATTCAGTTATGGCTGTCACTGATCTATGACGGATGTAGCTGGCCTAAATTTACCATGTGTGGGCTTGTAATTTAAAACAGTGACAGGGTGCCAAACTCAGTCTAGAAATGCTCAGATTCTTATCTTGTCTTAGCTGTTTCCCAAACCTCTCCTTGAGTACCCCTTGCCATTCCACTTGTTTGATCTAATCTAATACTAGCACACCTGATTTAACCAACCGGCTGACCAGTTGAACCAGGTGTGCTAATACTGGATTAGATCTAGTAAGTGGAGCTGCTAGGCTGCGGGGTACTCAACGAGCGGTTTGGGAAACACTGAGGGCTTTGGGGGAGAAGTCTGGATGCTCCATGTTATGTTGTCTCACTCTCCCTCTCTCTCTCTCTCTGAACAGCCGTTTTCCCTAACCCTGGATCTGTCAGCCCCTATCAGATGAGCCTCAAAAGCTTTTTAAGACTCATTTAAGAGAGCGTGTCTAACTGGTTCAGAATCAGAGGAAAGTTTCTTCTGGGAGAGATACTGTCTGGGAGAGTGCAGCTTCTTTAGCCTGTTTGACTTGTCTAATACTCGCAGGTTGTCAGATTTTCTCAATGTCTCTTTCTCATCTCGTCACAGAACCGGGAGCTGCAGATCATGAGGAAACTGGACCACTGCAACATAGTGCGTTTACGCTACTTCTTCTATTCCAGTGGAGACAAGGTGGGTGGTTGCTGCTCAAACGTCAGTCTGTCCGTCTGTCTCTGTGTGTTGTTGCAGGTGATGGAGACTCGCTATTCAACAAGTTTTTGTTTGACACTGGCTAGGCTAAATGTTGCTCCTGAACTTCTGTTTCTACCACTTACATTCTTTGACCTTCCATTGTGAAGAATTTCTTATTAACTTAAGCTGTTTAGGTTTATACTCTTATATTGTTGGGATTAGGGCTAGCCCCATTTAGTTGTCTGAGTTTTTCTTTATTTTTACTATTTTATACATTATAGAATAATAGGGAAGACATCAAAACTATGACAACACATATGGAATCATGTAGTAACCAAAAAAGTGTTAAACAAATCAAAATATATTTTAGATTCGTCAAAGTAGCCACCCTTTGCCTTGATGTCAGCTTTATACACTCTTGGAAATCTCACAACCAGTTTCATGAGGTACTCACCTGGAATGCTTTTCCAACTGTCTTGAAAGAGTTCCCACATATGCTGAGCACTTGATGGATGCTTTTACTTCACTCGGTGTCCAACTCATCCCAAACCGTCTCAATTGAGTTGAGGTTGGGTGATTGTGGAGCCCAGGTCATCTGATGCAAGCACAAACTAGATGGGATGGCGTATTGCTGCAGAATGCTGTGGTAACATGCTGATTAAGTGTGCCTGGAATTCTAAATAAATCAGTGTCACCAGCAAAGCACCATTACACCACCACCTCCATGTTTCACGGTGGGAACCACTCATGTGGAGATCATCTGTTCACCTACTCTGCTTCTCACAAAGACCTGGCGGTTAGAACCAAACATATCAAATTTGGACTCATCAGACCAAAGGACAGATTTCCACCGGTCTAATGTCCATTGCTTGTATTTCTTGGTCTAAGCAAGTCTCCCCTTCTTATTGGTGTCCTTTAGTAATGGTTTCTTTGCAGCAATTCGACCATTAAGGCCTGGTTCACGCAGTCTCCTCTGAACAGTTGATGTTGAGATGTGTCTTGTTACTTGAACTCTGTGAAGAATTTATTTGGGCTGTAATTTCTGAGGATGGTAACTAATGAACTTATCCTCTGCAGCAGAGGTAACTCTTCCTGTGGTGGTCCTCATGAGAGCCAGTTTCATCATAGCGCTTGATGGTTTTTGCGACTGCACTTGAAAACACTTTCAAAGTTCTTAAGATTTTCCCGATTTGACTGACTTTCATGTCTTAAAGTAATGGACTGTCGTTTCTCTTTAAGACGTGCTCCTGAAATTGTATATGGTTCAATTACATAAGAACAATGGTGCAACACAAATATAAATGATATTATTTTATAACAAATGAGCTTTCTCCCGCGTTGGATTAGTGGTCGCTGTCCGCGGTTCGGAAACACATCAGTGTGCTGTTGAATTGGCACCTTTTCCTTGACCATGTTACTATGTGCATAATAGCAAAGTTAACCAGCGTATTGGTGTTGAGAACTTGGAATGTGGTGGAGGCAGCAGCGGAGTTAGAGAGAACAGCCCTTCCCTTATTGTCTAAGAAAGGTGAGGGGAGAGGAAACCCCAACTTAATTGGGTCTATAATCAATAGCCTAACTGTTAAATGTGCCTAGCTTTAGAAATCTTCAGTATATCTGCAGAAATAAGACAGGTCCTGCTTCAGTTGCCTGTTTGAGTGTTTAAAAGCCTACTGATTCCGTGCTCACGCAACATGTCAAGTAAACAATTTCACAAATTTGGCTGTTTTTAATCTTTGCATTGCTGTAAGAAAGGCTTTATACTTTAGTTTTTTGTTAGAACATCCTCTCTGACATTATTTCAAATTTATTTCGTGTTTACACTGTTCCAAGTGTAACTATTTATAATGCTCTTTTTTTTTTCTTGATCGTCTTATTATTATGATCATAAGTGATGTCATTATCATTGGTAGGTTTAGTATAGCAGCCTTGTATAACTACCACTGACTGAGCTGTCGGCCTGAAAGCACATCCGGTTTAGTCTTAAGACTGTAACTTACTTAGGCCTGTATTTCAATACTTTTATAGGCTACTGTTTCAATCAGTCATTCATTCATGTCATCGCACAGCATACGAGTCATTCATGATTTGAAATGCAGTCAAGCATTTTAGTTTTAAAATGAAAATAAAGTGAGCCTTGATTTAATTAGCTTAAACAGACTGTTTTTAGTCTTTGCTGTAATAAAGGCTTAACAAAAAAACGTTACATCAGACTCTGGTACGCTTATACATTATTTGCTGTTTACATTGTTCCAAACGGTCAGAAAAAGAATATTGTAATCAATACAGCGTCTGTTTTGCACACATAATATGCCCGCAGCGCTTGTGCCTTACCTTTTTCTTGATCTCCAGTGCTTTCCCACAACTTGTCAAATTTATTCCACACATCGGACTATCCCTTTATCTCCTCAGCAACCCGTAAACACCCCTTTTTCGAGTTTGTCATTTGCATTTTAGTCATTTAGCAGACGCTCTTATCCAGAGTGACTTATAGTTAGTGCATTCATCCTTAAGATGGCTAGGTGGGACAACCACATATCACAGGCATAGAAAGTACATTTGTCCTCAATAACATAGCTGTCAGTAGAGTAAGAGCTAGAAGGGGGTTTGGGGTCAAGTGCATAATTGTTTTTTTGGTGGGGGGTGTGGAGGTAGGGAGGATAATTATTTAAGATATTTTTTAAGAGGTAGGGTTTCAGGTGCTTGGGCTATATATGAATGGCCTATCAACTTTCACAGTGAATTATTTTGTAATTGTTTTGTGTGTATGAATAGAATATTTCCAAATGCATCAGTAAAAAATATTAAGCCTATTTAATGCAACCTTTGCTGTTAATAGATTGCAAGGCAGCATACAACTAATCTAAACATTTGGAAATTATAACTTTGTCATCCATAGCCTTTAGGATCACTAAAATGTCCAAATGATGGTTTAGAAACTTGGGAACCAGGCTTGAGTTATCAGTGTGGCCCTATCACCTGGACATATTGGAAAAACTGTATCTTCACGCCTAGAATAAAAACCTCCAGGCTTCTGTCATAACTGTCAATTTATAAAATAATAATAATTACCGGGCAGTTTTGAAAATAACTAATCCTGTCCGAATCGTCCTCTGGAATAACGGACATTCTGAAGTAATAATTACATAAACAACTTTCTCTAGTAATACTAGTCCCATACAAATAGGTCTCTGGTCAAGGACATTCAATGCATACATGTGTCACATGAAGAGAGCAAGGGTTGAAGGAATAGGGAATGTTTTTCCTAAACAAATTAGGGATTTTGGTAACATAACTTTACAGTCAGAAATTGCAGCTTCAGCAACACGGACAGCACGATAAACACTTTGATGTTCAGTGGTGTTCACTGCAGCAGGGAGGAGAGTAACTTGATTTTTTTCTTTTGCAATTTTTTTTACACCGCAGCAAGTCTAAACCCGGCACAATCAAATCAAATGCCGGTCGGACTCCCTCTAGTCATTTGTGTGTCTTAATTATTTAATCAAACAGTGTGCTTAACCTCTCTGGGATCGTTCGGGACGCTAGCATCCCATCTCGCCAACAGCCAGTGAAATTGCAGGGCGCCAAATTCAAAACAACAGAAATCTCATAATTAAAATTCATCAACCATACAAGTATTTTACACCATTTTAAAGATACACTTCTCGTTAATCCAACCACAGTGTCCGATTTCAAAAAGGCTTTTCGGCAAAAGCAGAACATATCATTCAGCCATTTTCCAACCAAAGAGAGGTGTCACAAAAAGCAGAAATATAGATAAAATGAATCACTAACCTTTGACGATCTTCATCAGATGACACTCCCAGGACTCAATGTTAGACAATACATGTATGTTTTGCTCGATCAAGTTCATATTTATATCCAAAAACCTCAGTTTACATTGGCGCCATGTTCAGAAATGCCTCCAAAATATCTGGAGAAATTGCAGAGAGCCACATCAAATAACAGAAATACTCATCATAAACTTTGAAAGATACATGCTTTACATAGAATTAAAGATAAACTTGTTCTTAATGCAACCCCTGTGTCAGATTTCAATAAAGCTTTACGGCAAAAGCGCAATATTCAATAATCTGAGAACGGGTTCAGACACAAAATCAAGCCATACAGTTACCTGCCAAATTGTGGAGTCAACAAAAGTCATAAATGGCATTATAAATCTTCACTTACCTTTGCTGATCTTTGTCGGAATGCACTCCCAGGACTCCCACTTCCACAAGAAATGTTTGTTTTTTGTTCGATTACATCCATATTTATGTCCCAATACACGCGTTTAGTTTTGTTCAGGTGTTTAGTTCACTATTCCAAAGGCACAATGCGCGAGCGCAAAATCCAGACAAAGTCAAGAGTTCCATTACAGTTTGTCGAAACATGTCAAACGATGTTTACAATCAAACCTTAAGGTCTTTTTACAATAAATCTTCAATATTCCAACTGGATTTGTCTCAGGTTTTCGCCTGCCATATGAGTTCTGTTATACTCACAGACATCATTCAAACAGTTTTAGAAACTTCAGACTGTTTTCTATCCAATACTACTACTAATATGCATATATTAGCATATGGTAGCATGCAGTTTACTCTGGGCACCTTATTCATCCAAGCTACTCAATACTACCCCCGTCACCAAGAAGTTAAAGCATCAGATGAGCTCAGTGAATATAGTTGATTTGATTAAAACATAGAAATACACATTTAAAAATGTTGACCAATCGATTGGAACAAACGACTCTTGGTCGACCAATATTTTATTTTTGTCAGGGACAGCCCTAGCTGGGATATACGTGAACAAGGGGACATTCGAGTTGGGGCATTAAAACCTGTTAAAAAGAAAGGCATGTGGTGCATTGTGATATTTTGGTCATTGTGGCTAAGCAGACTGACATTGTGGCCTATGGTGGTGTGCAGTGTACGTCTGTTTGCATAGACAAAGTGACA
This sequence comes from Oncorhynchus kisutch, assembly GCF_002021735.2. NCBI lineage: Eukaryota > Metazoa > Chordata > Actinopteri > Salmoniformes > Salmonidae > Oncorhynchus > Oncorhynchus kisutch. The sequence goes on along the minus strand of NC_034178.2, from coordinate 13,872,338 downwards.
GTCTGCCACTATGACCTGTGTCGTGTCTGGTTAATGTGATGTGATCCTGGCACAGTGTGGTGGGCATGCTGACACTGGGTGTCTGGCCTCTAGATTTGGGCCAGAGGAAACTGGAGCCTGCTATGTGACCAGACTAAAAGGATGCTGCTCTACCTTAATAAGAACCGGCTCATATTCTTCCCTGCCTTGCCCAGTGATTGGATTCATCTCCTTACCGCCTCTTGTGATGGGAGAAAACATTTTATACAGTTATCAGCGTATTATTTTGGGTGGGGACTAGGAGAGGAATCCACTTTACACTATTGAAATGTGGCCCATGACTGTATGCCCTTTAGCCCCAGTCAGACAGAACACCAGGACCTAGTGTCTGGAGGGCTGTACACTGATCTGCAACCCTGCTTGCCCTTTCCCCTCTGGCTGTGACTTCATAGACACATGAGACGGTCTGCTGTGGAAGGGGAGTCACTGTTGTTCCATAGAAAGGGTTGCCTCAACAGGATGGTGCTCATTAGGGCATGCAACAGATTATTGTAATTTTTTTAACTGGCTAGTTTGGTAACCAGTTCATAATAGCAATAAGGCACCTCGGTGGTTTGTGTTTTGTGTCAATATATCACGGATAAGGGCTCCGCATTGCATCGTGCCTACGAACAGCCCTTATACCACACCCACTCGGGGCTTTATTGCTTAACTATACCATTCTGCAAAATACACAGATTTGCATCTTGTATACTGTATAATTTCCACCATCTAATGGTTAATCAGGGTCCGTTTGAAACAGATTTGCCTTTCCTCTTGATTGGTGAAGCATAGCTTTGCTTCATTTATAAGCATATACAAGGCTTCTATTGAGACTCTGGGAAAACAAAATCTCATTTAGACATGCAGCCATGGCACAAATTGGCACATAAACGACATGAATTTTTTTAGATGGGGTATGACATTTGCCATATTTTTTCCAGCCCAATATCATAACCTACCACATGATTTACAGATAACCTATGAGTTTATTTAGCGAATGCTGGCAAATACAGAAAATAGACAGGAGACCACACACTGTCTGAGAAAACAATTTTGTTTTCCCTGACTTCCGGCGCCGACAGAGATGGCCGCCTCGCTTCGCGTTCCTAGGAAACTATGCAGTTTTTAGTTTTTTTACGTGTTATTTCTTACATTAGTACCCCAGGTCATCCTAGGTTTCATTACATACAGTCGAGAAGAACTACTGAATATAAGATCAGCGTCAACTCACCATCAGTACGACCAAGAATATGTTTTTCGCGACGCGGATCCTGTGTTCTGCCTCTCAAACAGGACAACGGAATGGATCCCATGCAGCGACCCAAAAAAACGACTCCGAAAAAGAGGGAAACGAGGCGGTCTTCTGGTCAGACTCCGGAGACGGGCACATCTTGCACCACTCCCTAGCATTCTTCTCGCCAATGTCCAGTCTCTTGACAACAAGGTTGATGAAATCCGAGCAAGGGTAGCATTCCATAGGGACATCAGAGACTGTAACGTTCTTTGCTTCACGGAAACATGGCTCACTGGAGAGACTCTATCGGAGGCGGTGCAGCCAGCGGGTTTCTCCACGCATCGCGCCGACAGAAACAAACATCTTTCTGGTAAGAAGAGGGGCGGGGGCGTTATGGCTAACGAGACATGGTGTGATGAAAGAAACATACAGGAACTCAAATCCTTCTGTTCACCTGATTTTAGAATTCCTCACAATCAAATGTAGACCGCATTATCTACCAAGAGAATTCTCTTTGATTATAATCACAGCCGTATATATCCCCCCCAAGCAGACACATCGATGGCTCTGAACGAACTTTATTTGACTCTTTGCAAACTGGAATCCATTTATCCGGAGGCTGCATTCATTGTAGCTGGGGATTTTAACAAGGCTAATCTGAAAACAAGCATATCGATTGCGCAACCAGGGGTGGAAAAACCTTGGTTCATTGTTACTCTAACTTCCGCGACGCATATAAGGCCCTGCCCCGCCCTCCTTTCGGAAAAGCTGACCACGACTCCATTTTGTTGATCCCTGCCTACAGACAGAAACTAAAACAAGAGGCTCCCACGCTGAGGTCTGTCCAACGCTGGTCCGACCAAGCTGACTCCACACTCCAAGACTGCTTCCATCACGTGGACTGGGATATGTTTCGTATTGCGTCAGATAACAATATTGACGAATACGCTGATTCGGTGTGCGAGTTCATTAGAACGTGCATTGAAGATGTCGTTCCCATAGCAGCGATTAAAACATTCCCTAACCAGAAACCGTGGATTGATGGCATCATTCGCGTGAAACTGAAAGCGCGAACTACTGCTTTTAATCAGGGCAAGGTGACTGGTAACATGACCGAATACAAACAGTGCAGCTATTTCCTCCGCAAGGCTATCAAACAAGCTAAGCGTTGGTACAGAGACAAAGTAGAATCTCAATTCAACGGCACAGACACGAGGCATGTGGCAGAGTCTACAGTCAATCACGGACTACAAGAAGAAATCCAGCCCAGTCACGGACCAGGATGTCTTGCTCCCAGGCAGACTAAATAACTTTTTTGCCCGCTTTGAGGACAATACAGTGCCACTGACACGGCCTGCAACGAAAACATGCGGACTCTCCTTCACTGCAGCCGAGGTGAGTAAGACATTTAAACGTGTTAACCCTCGCAAGGCTGCAGGCCCAGACGGCATCCCCAGCCGCGCCCTCAGAGCATGCGCAGACCAGCTGGCCGGTGTGTTTACGGACATATTCAATCAATCCCTATACCAGTCTGCTGTTCCCACATGCTTCAAGAGGGCCACCATTGTTCCTGTTCCCAAGAAAGCTAAGGTAACTGAGCTAAACAACTACCGCCCGTAGCACTCACTTCCGTCATCATGAAGTGCTTTGAGAGACTAGTCAAGGACCATATCACCTCCACCCTAGACCCACTCCAATTTGCTTACCGCCCAAATAGGTCCACAGACGATGCAATCTCAACCACACTGCCCTAACCCATCTGGACAAGAGGAATACCTATGTGAGAATGCTGTTCATCGACTACAGCTCGGCATTCAACACCATAGTACCCTCCAAGCTCGTCATCAAGCTCGAGACCCTGGGTCTCGACCCCGCCCTGTGCAACTGGGTACTGGACTTCCTGACGGGCCGCCCCCAGGTGGTGAGGGTAGGCAACAACATCTCCACCCCACTGATCCTCAACACTGGGGCCCCACAAGGGTGCGTTCTGAGCCCTCTCCTGTACTCCCTGTTCACCCACGACTGCGTGGCCACGCACGCCTCCAACTCAATCATCAAGTTTGCGGACGACACAACAGTGGTAGGCTTGATTACCAACAACGACGAGACGGCCTACAGGGAGGAGGTGAGGGCCCTCGGAGTGTGGTGTCAGGAAAATAACCTCACACTCAACGTCAACAAAACTAAGGAGATGATTGTGGACTTCAGGAAACAGCAGAGGGAACACCCCCCTATCCACATCGATGGAACAGTAGTGGAGAGGGTAGCAAGTTTTAAGTTCCTTCGGCATACACATCACAGACAAACTGAATTGGTCCACTCGCACAGACCGCATCGTGAAGAAGGCGCAGCAGCGCCTCTTCAACCTCAGGAGGCTGAAGAAATTTGGCTTGTCACCAAAAGCACTCACAAACTTCTACAGATGCACAATCGAGAGCATCCTGTCGGGCTGTATCACCGCCTGGTACGGCAACTGCTCCGCCCACAACCGTAAGGCTCTCCAGAGGGTAGTGAGGTCTGCACAACGCATCACCGGGGGCAAACTACCTGCCCTCCAGGACACCTACACCACCCGATGTTACAGGAAGGCCATAAAGATCATCAAGGACATCAACCACCTGAGCCACTGCCTGTTCACCCCGCTATCATCCAGAAGGCGAGGTCAGTACAGGTGCATCAAAGCTGGGACCGAGAGACTGAAAAACAGCTTTTATGGCCATCAGACTGTTAAACAGCCACCACTAACATTGAGTGGCTGTTGCCAACACACTGACACTGACTCAACTCCAGCCACTTTAATAATGGGAATTGATGGGAAATTATGTAAATATATCACTAGCCACTTTAAACAATGCTACCTTATATAATGTTACTTACCCTACATTATTCATCTCATATGCATACGTAGATACTGTACTCTATATCATCGACTGCATCCTTATGTAATACATGTATCACTAGCCACTTTAACTATGCCACTTTGTTTACATACTCATCTCATATGTATATACTGTACTCGATACCATCTACTGTATCTTGCCTATGCTGCTCTGTACCATCACTCATTCATATATCCTTATGTACATATTCTTTATCTCCTTACACTGTGTATAAGACAGTAGTTTTGGAATTGTTAGTTAGATTACTTGTTGGTTATTACTGCATTGTCGGAACTAGAAGCACAAGCATTTCGCTACACTCGCATTAACATCTGCTAACCATGTGTATGTGACAAATCAAATTTGATTTGATTTGTCACTTGGGGCAGAGCACTGAGCAGTCAAGCAGTCACTACCTGTTGCTGTCAAACCAATCAGCTATTGACATGGTCAGGAGGGAACAAGGGAAGTATCCAATCACCTGCCTTTTGTGTGAGCCGATAAGCCAATCAGAGGTGTAATTTAGGGGCTGCTGTTGCTGTAGTGAGGCAGGCAGGAGAGTGAGTCATCCTTTGTGTGGGGCTTATTTTAGAGCATTGCTCTATCAGGAAGTGTGTGTTTTGTGTGTGTGTCTCTCTCTCTCTATGTGTGTGTGCGACTGACTGTGTCTTGAGATTCCTGACTTTAATCCTAGTAGTTCTACAAGCTTCCCACAATAAGTTGGGTGAATTTTGGCCCATTCCTTCTGACAGAGCTGGTGTAACGGAGTCAGGTGTGTAGGACTCCTTGCTTGCACACACTTTTTCAGTTCTGCCCACACATTTTCTATAGGATTGCGGTCAGGGCTTTGTGATGGCCACTCCAATACCTTGACTGTGCTGTCCTTATGCCATTTTGTCACAACTTTGGAAGTATGCTTGGAGTTGTTGTCCATTTGGAAGACACATTTGCGACCAAGATTTAACTTCCGGACTGATGTCTTGAGATGTTGCTTCAATATATCCAAATAATATTCCCTCCTCATGATGCCATCTATTATGTGAGGTGCACCAGTCCCTCCTGCAGCAAAGCACCCCCACAACATGATGCTGCCACCCCCATGTTTCACGGTTGGGATGGTGTTCTTCGGCTTGCAAGCCTCCCCCTTTTCCTCCAAACATAACGATGGTCATCCTGGCCAAACAGTTTTATTTTTGTTTCATCAGACCAGAGGGCATTTTCCAAAAAGTACGATCTTTGTCCCCATGTGCAGTTGCAAACCGTAGTCTGGCTTCTTCCTCCTTCCTCAATATAGGATTGTTTTACTGTGGATATAGATACTTTTGTACCAGTTTCCTCTAGCATCTTCACAAGGTCCTTTGCTGTTGTTCTGGGATTGATTTGCACTTTTCACACCAAAGTACGTTCATCTCTAGGAGACAGAACACGTCCCCTTCCTGAGCGGTATGACAGCTGCGTGGTCCCATGGTGTTTATACTTGGGTACTGTTGTTTGTACAGATGAACGTGGTACCTTCAGGCTTTTGAAAATTGCTCCCAAGGATGAACCAGACTTGTGGAGGTCTGCAATTATTTTTCTGAGGTCTCGGCAGATTTCTTTTGATTTTCCCATGATGTCAAGCAAAGAGGCTTTGAGTTTGACGGTAGGCCTTGATATACATCCACAGGTACACCTTCGATTGACCCAAATGATGTCAATTAGCCTATCAGAAGCTTCTAAAGCCATGACATCATTTTCTGGAATTTTCCAAGCTGTTTAAAGGCACAGTCAACTTAGTGTATGTAAACTTCTGACCCACTGGAATTGTGATATAGTGAAATAATCTCTCTGTAAACAGTTACAAATTACTTTAATTAACAAGTCATTTGTGGAGTGGTTGAAAAACGTGTTTTAATGACTCCATCCTAAGTGTATGTAAACTTCCGACTTCAACTGTATATAAAACATTTTAGAACACCTGCTCTTTCCATTTCATAGACTGACTAGGGGAATCCAGGTGAAACGCTATGATCCCTTACTTGTTAAATCAACTTCAATCAGTGTCGATGAAGGAGAGGAGACCGGTTGAAGATGGAGTTATGAGTGTAATTATGCCGTTCAGAGGGTGAATTGGCAAGACAAACGGGGGATTTGAACGGGGTATGGTAGTAGTTGACAGGCGCACCAGTTCGGGTCAAGAACTGCAACACTGCTGGGCTTTTCATGCTCAACAGTTTCCGATGTGTATAAAGAATTGTCCAACACCCAAAGGACATTAAGCTTGACACATGTTCCACGGGGATGCTGGCACGCTTTTGACACCATGTAGAGTACATACCCAGACAAATTGAGGCTGTTCTCAGGGCAAAAGGGAGGACTGGGGGAGGGCACGCAACTCAATATTAGGACGCTGTTCTTAATGTATTATACACTGTGTAAATGTGATCATTCTTTTCGTGGTTCATTGAAGACATCTGCAGCGACTGATTCATAGAGAAAGTGTGATATCCCATTGCCCTCACTAGAACAGTCATCTGTTCCTCTGTTGTCCTGCCAAGAAAAACAACTATCTGACTCCCTTGATGTTAAGTCTAGCTTGTGTCTCTCTGCCAGATCATACAGTAACTGTTTTTCCTCTTTTTTTCCCTCTCTCTCACTGTCTGTCTGGCCTGCTTAGTCACACAGCAAGGCCTGGGTTGTTTTCATTAGGCACACAATGGAAAATATGTTTTTCAACGGAATACCTGGAATGGTCCAGGTAGCCCCTCAGCATTTCAGTCCATTTTCTTCCGTTTGGTGCCTAATGAACAAGAACCATGTTACATTGTGATCACGCCAAAGGAATTGATACATGCTTCTAACCTCCTCGGCCCACTGTCCCTAGTCTGACTCATACTCTAAATGTGTGTGTGTGTTGTTTGTTTGTTACAGAAGGACGAGGTGTATCTCAACCTGGTTCTGGACTACGTTCCTGAGACTGTGTACAGAGTTGCTAGACACTACAGCCGAGCCAAGCAGACCCTCCCCATGGTCTATGTGAAGGTAAGACCCCCTCGAGTCTATCGCTTCATCAAGAGACTGCTCTCCATGTTAATTTAGATCAGTGTTTCTCAACTGCAGTCGAGCACCCAACATCACACATTTTTGTTGTATGCAGTGCGGTCTAACGCACTGCATCGCAGAGCGAGAGGTGTCACTACAGACCCGTGTTCGATCCAAGGCTTTGACGCGACCGGGAGACACAAGGGGTCGCACAATTGGCCCACTGGGTTGGCTGGCCGTGATGTCCTTGTCGACTCCTTGTGGTGGGCCTAGTGCATGCACGCTGACTTCAGTCGCCAGCTGTAGGGTGTTTCCTCTGACACATTGGTGCTTTTTTGGTCAAGTGTGCAGTGTGTCAAGAAGCAATATGGCTTGGCGGGGTCGTGTTTCGGAGGACGCATGGCCGTCGACCTTCGCCTATCCCAAGTCCGTACAGGAGTTGCACCGATGGGACAAGACTGTAACCACCAATTGGGGAGAAAAAGGGGTCAAAATAGAAGTGTTTGCCCAGTACTGTAGAACCTACAGAATAGTCCCACGCAGTGTGTGGTGGTGGGATGGTTGTGTCTGGCCAGGCAGACGGACTCCTTTGGGCATTTCCCTCCCATCCTCCTCACCATGCTGTCCTGCGTCATCGTGCAGCAGCCAGTTGAGATGGCGTCAGCTCCTTATTATAGCGCCCCCGCTGTCTCTGCCTTTCCAACTTGCCACTTAAGGAAGTGGAAGTAGTGGTATAAACAAAGGACTGGAGTCTGAGCCAGGGCCCGCTAGCTGTGGCTTTCTGGGGGATTTGAACACTGGCACACTGTTATTTTTAGCACATTGAATACGAGGGAGCAGGAATTGCCTCTATTCTATAGGCCTACTACTCATGTCACTATGTGTAGCTAGCTTAGCGCATGTACTAAGTTGTGTGTGTCCACATCTCTCTCTCTGCAGATGTACATGTACCAGCTCTTCCGGAGCTTGGCCTACATCCATTCCTTTGGGATCTGCCATCGGGACATCAAGCCCCAGAACCTGCTGCTGGACCCGGAGACAGCCGTGCTCAAGCTCTGTGACTTTGGCAGGTGGGCTGGAACATTTGAAATACAATGGAGCCATATTGATGGAGGAAGCAAGGATTTGACAGCTAATAATGTTTTCAGACATAGACCCAACCTAGCCCAGCTCATAGAATATAATTACTAGAATGGACAAAGTCCCTCAGGCTCACACAACAACAATTTGCTGTGGTCTGGGCCTGAGTTCTAGCTGTGTCTGAAAACGTTACTTGCTTAGTTACCCTGCTTCCTCCATCCCCTTTTCCTTTGAGAGGAATTGAGGAAACTACTAATTGGTATACATAAAAGAAAAAGCAGTTTCATGTCTCAAATCCTCCTTTTGACTGTCCTTACCCACCATCTTTCCTTCCTGCCTTCCTTCCTTGGTTATCTTTGGCAGTGCGAAGCAGCTGGTCCGTGGTGAGCCCAATGTGTCCTACATCTGCTCACGGTACTACAGAGCCCCAGAGCTCATCTTTGGGGCCACTGACTACACCTCCAGCATAGGTATGCTTCTACTACTAACTCCTTACACTGACTACACCTCCCACTACGAACACCTCCCACTACTAACACCTTACACTGACTACACCTCCCACTACTAACACCTTACACTGACTACACCTCCCACTACTAACACCTTACACTGACTACACCTCCCACTACTAACACCTTACACTGACTACACCTCCCACTACTAACACCTTACACTGACTACCCCTCCCACTACTAGTGTGTGTGTCCTCACAGTATTTCTCCATCCTCTGCAGATGTATGGTCCGCTGGCTGCGTTCTAGCAGAACTGTTGCTAGGGCAACCCATTTTTCCCGGTGACAGTGGGGTGGATCAGCTGGTGGAGATCATCAAGGTAAAAACACCTGCCTTCAAATGTCAACAGACAGACGGTAAGCCGGACCGTCACCCAAAGGAATGCACAGAGATACCGTGACGAGATCCTGAGGCCCATTCTTGTGCCATTCATCTGCCACCATCACCTCATGTTTCATCATGATAAGGCATGGCCCCATGTCACAGGGATCTGTACACAATTCCTGGATAACTGAAAATGTCCCAGTTCTTCCATGGCCTGCATACTCACCACAAATGTTACCCATTGAGCACGTTTGGGATGCTCTGGATCAACGTGTATGACGGCTCGTTCCAGTTCTCACCAATATCCAGCAACTTCGCACAGCCATTATAGAGGAGTGGGACAACATTCCACAGGCCACAATCAAAAGCCAACTATGGGAAGGAGATGTGTGAATGAGATGTGTGCATAAGTTTAAATGGTGGTCTTCTGATCCACGTCCCTACCTTTTTTAATGTATCTGTAAGCAGCACATGCATATCTGTATTCCCAGTCATGTGAAATCCATAGATTACGGACTAATTTATTTATTTAAATTGACTTATTTCCTTATAATCTGTAATTTAGGTAAGTCTTTCAAATTTTATCATGCTGCGTTTATATTTTTGTTCAGTGTACATATTGTACATAAAACATAAAATATTCGTTATATAGTGGCATATAAAATATTGATGAAACAAATTATTTTCAGGACACACTCTTAAAATGAATGATCAAGCAAAGCAAAACAAAACCTGTATGTGAATATTTGAAGATATTATCTCATGAATCACTTTTTTGTAAGTACATTTCCCAGAATGTATCCCTCAAGTTGACCATAGAGCCTTCAAAAAGAAGCTAAACAAATGAAATTGTTGGTGGAAATATAATTTGCTATTCTAAGCACTAAGGTTAAAAGAAATGTGATATATTCTTTGCTATCTATGTTCTATGACTGAGTGGAATTTCTTTGAATTTTGCTGAATTAAATATATTTCCTATCACTCAAATTCTACATCCTGTAGGGTGTGGCCAATCCAACCAGAATTTCAACTGATGAGTTGAATGGGAGTCAATTCCCAAATTCTGAATTAAGAACAACCCTGGTGGCATTGTAACTAATATAATGAGTGATTAACTTCTGTTTTGTGCTCAGTACACACCTGATACTTCAAATGTACATAGTTGTACGTATCGATGGGAAAACGGTTCCTATGTCTCCGTGTCTCCCCAGGTTCTCGGCACTCCCACTCGGGAGCAGATCCGAGAGATGAATCCCAACTACACTGAGTTTAAGTTCCCTCAGATCAAGGCACACCCATGGACTAAGGTGAGTCAACAGGTACAGGAACCGTTTTTTACTATTTTAAAATCTGTCGCCTACATCCAAGTGTCTCTTTCTCTCTGTGTGTGTGTGTCCTGTCTTCAAATCTCACTCATGCATCAGTGAACCTCAGTGTGTTCTTGAGATGTTAAACACTCCCACGGTCACCGGCCCCAGGGGCAAGCAGAGGAACAGCAGTGTACGCACAAACCCTCACATAAGAGCTCGTTCTAGAATCTGCAGGTTGAACAGCATGTGCAGGACTCCCAATGTGCCGCACCACATTGGTGGCAAAAGGGACAGCTGGTCCTAATTCGCTGCCTATTGCGCTCCCCATAGGCTCCAACCCTTCAGTGTTTCCACATCTGAAGGGTTGGCTAAGTATCCCACATTACAAATCTGCACACATCGAAGGGTTACATGCTGACCACACCGCTCGCGTCGCTAAATAAATGTACACTTCCATGTTATTCAATCATTGCACCCACACTGCTCGCGCGTGTCATCGAGGGCTGCATGGCCAGGCGAGGTTAAGTTTGTTTTGATATTTCAACCTGCATGTCCTGATCGCTTCTGGTATGGGTGAACAAAATCAGCTTTCACGCAATGGCGCATGCCTGCAGTTTGGTCAGCATGTTAGGGATACAGGTAGGGAGCTAATTGGGACCGGAATATTTGTCCCACGGTTTTACACCAGCTCTCCCCTCTGCAAGAGACAATTTATGCTTGATCTGAAAATGTGGTCGGAGATGCCGTTTGGGGGGTGTGGCCAAATAGAGCTCCGTACCGCATCTCTTTGCGCATCTCAAATTCTGTAACAACGCGGAGGGCTCCGTATGGCTCCGCATTGACATGATTGGTTGACGGTAGGTGAGGGCGGGAGGTCCTGTATAAACACAAACTCACTTCCTTCAAAACAGCTTTGGGCTGCTCGGTGAAGCGCAAGAAGTGTGAATGCCCTGACTTCTGCAGTGGCCATATCACCGTAAATGCTGCACGGCCAATGCCGAGATCGGGATTGACCATGCAGCACCTTTAAGATATGTTTACACTCCCTCTGGTGGTGTTCTTCTGCACTGCACTGTCCTCTGGCCTGTGAGTTTCTGAATAAAAGTGAATCTACAAGATATTTTTGGTCCCACTTTTTAAACAGTCACTTCAAAGGTTTAACGAAGCCTTTATAAACCCTTTATAAATGCTTCAGAATCAATTCATAGGATTATGCCACATTTGGCAAAACACGATGTAAGAACCATATATAGATATATCTGGTTATATAGATATATATATATATGCAGTGCTTATGAAGACTTAAAGAATGCTAAGTAAGGCTTTGTAAAATTGTTTAGTGTGGAGCAAGATTTTAAAACCCTGTCAGGATTTTGCACAGGCACTGTATAATGTTTAGCAGGTGTAGGGTGAAGTTGTCTTTGGATGCTGATCTTTGGTCAGTTTTGCATATTCCCCACTAATGCTTAAGGCAAGGATTGGGGGAAGCTGATCCTAGATCTGTACCTAGGGTAATCTTCACCCAGGAGCTTTAGCTGACGTGTCACCTCTAACCTGTGTCATTGACCGGTTTCAGCCTTGTGTGATTGGCTCTCAGGTGTTCCGGCCGCGCACGCCCCCTGAGGCCATCGCTCTGTGCTCGCGTCTGCTGGAGTACACCCCCACAGCGCGCTTCACGCCCCTGGAGGCCTGTGCCCACACCTTTTTCGACGAGCTCCGGGACCCCAACCTCAAGCTGCCCAACGGGCGCGAGAAGCCCCTGCTCTTCAACTTCTCCACACAGGGTATGGATGGAGCTCATACACAGCTCTGTATCTCCTACAGAATTACTAGAACGGACAAAGACCCTCAGACCACTGCAATTTGACTGGAACAGTCACGGGGACCACTCAATATGGATGCCAGTCGACTCATCACAGAACTTTGACTTGAATAGGAATTGTATTTCTATGCATGCCAAATTTGACTACTGATTAGCATGGTGGTTGGTAAGGGGAATGTGACTATTAGTCCATTAGATGATTATGATTTAAATTTGATCAGAGCAAATTAATGCTGTGATTATGATTGATTGTAAATTGTCACTATTCCTTGCTGCTTTGTAATGCAGGGCTTCCTCGTAAAAGACACCTTAGTCTCAATGGGACTTCCCCTGGTAAAATAAAGGCTAAATATGCTATGATGGTGAATGTGAAAGTTGGGCCTGTAGTTGTAGGCCAAATGGTAGAATGTGTGTCTATAGGTAACTGTATTTGGGTAGTTGGGTCTGTGGTTGTAAATGGTAGAATGTGTGTCTATAGGTAACTGTAGTTGGGTCTGTGGTTGTAAATGGTAGAATGTGCAAAGGAGCAAAATTAATAGGTAGGGAAAGAGGTAGTTGTTTGGGCTAAATTATAGGTGGGCTATGTACAGGTGCAGTAATCTGTGAGCTGCTCTGACAGTTGGTGCTTAAAGCTAGTGAGGGAGATAAGTGTTTCCAGTTTCAGAGATTTTTGTAGTTCGTTCCAGTCATTGGCAGCAGAGAACTGGAAGGAGAGGCGGCCAAAGAAAGAATTGGTTTTGGGGGTGACTAGAGAGATATACCTGCTGGAGCGTGTGCTACAGGTGGGAGATGCTATGGTGACCAGCGAGCTGAGATAAGGGGGGACTTTACCTAGCAGGGTCTTGTAGATGACATGGAGCCAGTGGGTTTGGCGACGAGTATGAAGCGAGGGCCAGCCAACGAGAGCGTACAGGTCGCAATGGTGGGTAGTATATGGGGCTTTGGTGACAAAAAGGTTTGCACAGTGATGGACTGCATCCAATTTGTTGAGTAGGGTATTGGAGGCTATTTTGTAAATGACATCGCCAAAGTCGAGGATTGGTAGGATGGTCAGTTTTACAAGGGTATGTTTGGCAGCATGAGTGAAGGATGCTTTGTTGCGAAATAGGAAGCCAATTCTAGATTTAACTTTGGATTGGAGATGTTTGATATGGGTCTGGAAAGAGAGTTTACAGTCTAACCAGACACCTAAGTATTTGTAGTTGTCCACGTATTCTAAGTTAGAGCCGTCCAGAGTAGTGATGGCGGGCAGGTGCAGGTAGCGATCGGTTGAAGAGCATGCATTTAGTTTTACTTGTATTTAAGAGCAATTGGAGGCCACGGAAGGAGAGATGTATGGCATTGAAGCTTGCCTGGAGGGTTGTTAACACAGTGTTCAAAGAAGGGCCAGAAGTATACAGAATGGTGTCGTCTGCGTAGAGGTGGATCAGAGACTCACCAGCAGCAAGAGCGACCTCATTGATGTATACAGAGAAGAGAGTCGGTTCAAGAATGAACCCTGTGGAACCCCCATAGACTGCCAGAGGTTCAGACAGCAGACCCTCCGATTTGACACTGAACTCTATCAGAGAAGTAGTTGGTGAACCAGGCGAGGCAATCATTTGAGAAACCAAGGCTGTCGAGTCTGCCGATGAGGATGTGGTGATTGACAGAGTCGAAAGCCTTGGCCAGATCAATGAATACGGCTGCACAGTAATGTTTCTTATCGATGGCGGTTAAGATATCGTTTAGGACCTTGAGCGTGGCTGAGGTGCACCCATGACCAGCTCTGAAACCAGATTGCATAGCAGAGAAGGTATGGTGAGATTCGAAATGGTCGGTAATCTGTTTGTTGACTTGGCTTTCGAAGACCTTAGAAAGGCATGGTAGGATAGATATAGGTCTGTAGCAGTTTGGGTCAAGAGTGTCCCCCCCTTTTGAAGAGGGGGATGACCGCAGCTGCTTTCCAATCTTTGGGAATCTCAGATGACACGAGAGGTTGAACAGGCTAGTAATAGGGGTGGCAACAATTTTGGCAGATAATTTTAGAAAGAAAGGGTCCAGATTGTCTAGCCCGGCTGATTTGTAGGGGTCCAGATTTTGCAGCTCTTTCAGAACATCAGCTGAACGGATTTGGGAGAAGGAGAATTGGGGAAGGCTTGGGCGAGTTGCTGTGGGGGGTGCAGTGATGTGGAAAGCATGGCCAGCCGTAGAAAAATGCTTATTGAAATTCTCAATTATGGTGGATTTATCAGTGGTGACAGGAAACACTATCTTCAGTGCAGTGGGCAGCTGGGAGGAGGTGTTCTTATTCTCCATGGACTTTACAGTGTCCCAGAACTTTTTTGAGTTAGTGTTGCAGGAAGCAAATTTCTGCTTGGAAAAAGCTAGCCTTGGCTTTTCTAACTGCCTGTGTATAATGGTTTCTAGCTTCCCTGAACAGCTGCATATCACGGGGGCTGTCTATAGGTAACTGTAGTTGGGTCTGTGGTTGTAAATGGTAGAATGTGTGTCTATAGGTAACTGTATTTGGGTCTGTGGTTGTAAATGGTAGAATGTGTGTCTATAGGTAACTGTATTTGGGTAGTTGGGTCTGTGTTTGTAAATGGTAGATTGTGTGTCTTTAGGTAACTGTAGTTGGGTCTGTGGTTGTAAATGGTAGAATGTGTGTCTATAGGTAACTGTATTTGGGTAGTTGGGTCTGTGTTTGTAAATGGTAGAATGTGTGTCTATAGGTAACTGTAGTTGGGTAGTTGGGTCTGTGGTTGTAAATGGTAGAATATGTGTCTATAGGTAACTGTATTTGGGTAGTTGGGTCTGTGGTTGTAAATGGTAGAATGTGTGTCTATAGGTAACTGTAGTTGGGTCTGTGGTTGTAAATGGTAGAATGTGTGTCTATAGGTAACTGAATTTGGGTCTGTGGTTGTAAATGGTAGAATGTGTGTCTATAGGTAACTGTAGTTGGGTCTGTGGTTGTAAATGGTAGAATGTGTGTCTATAGGTAACTGTAGTTGGGTCTGGGGTTGTAAATGGTAGAATGTGTGTCTATAGGTAACTGTAGTTGGGTCTGTGGTTGTAAATGGTAGAATGTGTGTCTATAGGTAACTGTAGTTGGGTCTGTGGTTGTAAATGGTAGAATGTGTGTCTATAGGTAACTGTAGTTGGGTCTGGGGTTGTAAATGGTAGAATGTGTGTCTATAGGTAACTGTAGTTGGGTCTGTGGTTGTAAATGGTAGAATATGTGTCTAGGTAACTGTATTTGGGTAGTTGGGTCTGTGGTTGTAAATTGTAGAATGTGTGTCTATAGGTAACTGTAGTTGGGTCTGGGGTTGTAAATGGTAGAATGTGGTTGTATCCTGACTCTCCACCCTTCTCACAAAGTGTTCACTTTCACACTTCTTGTCGTGGATGTGACATTGTTGGAAAAGCCCTTTATTCACTATTTACACCAATCCAACTCTTTTAAATCCATGATGGGAGTGTGCAAATTTGTTCCATAGCCATAGAATTTGACTGAGGATGGTGATTGATTAGGATGTGATCATAGTGAACGTATGCTGTGACTCCGGTAGGATGGTGATTGATCAGGATGTGATCATAGTGAACGTATGCTGTGACTCCGGTAGGATGGTGATTGATTAGGATGTGATCATAGTGAACGTATGCTGTGACTCCGGTAGGATGGTGATTGATTAGGATGTGATCATAGTGAACGTATGCTGTGACTCCGGTAGGATGGTGATTGATTACGATGTGATCATAGTGAACGTATGCTGTGACTCCGGTAGGATGGTGATTGATTAGGATGTGATCATAGTGAACGTATGCTGTGACTCCGGTAGGATGGTGATTGATTAGGATGTGATCATAGTGAACGTATGCTGTGACTCCGGTAGGATGGTGATTGATTAGGATGTGATCATAGTGAACGTATGCTGTGACTCCGGTAGGATGGTGATTGATTAGGATGTGATCATAGTGAACGTATGCTGTGACTCCGGTAGGACGGTGATTGATTAGGATGTGATCATAGTGAACGTATGCTGTGACTCCGGTAGGACGGTGGTGAATATGATAGTCGGCTCTGTAGTTGTAAATATAAGATGTGCTGTCTATCTGTAGGTGATTTTGTCTGACGTGGTGTTTCTTTCTCTGCTTCCCCAGAGTTGTCCAGTAACCCCTCCTTAGCCTCCATCCTCATCCCCGCCCACGCCCGGAATCAGCCCGGGGCCTTCACTCCTACCAACGCCTCCGCACCCTCAGGTCATTACACCCCCCACCCCCCTGTCTCTCTCACCCTCTCTCTCTCTCTCTCTCTCTCTCTCTCTCTCTCTCTCTCTCTCTCTCTCTCTCTCTCTCTCTCTCTCTCTCTCTCTCTCTCTCTCTCTCTCTCTCTCTCTCTCTCTCTCTCTCACCCTGTCTCTCTCTGTCTCTCCCACTATTGCCATTTCTAAATCGACCTCTAGACACGTTTGTAGATCTGACAGGGTTGGATAGGTGTAAACTAGGGTTCTTGTGGCAGGGGCTATGGGTCAGTGGAGGATTGGGAACTTCTCTCTCATGTCCTCACCCTCACCTCTCACTACTCCTGGCTAGTCTCTCTTCTCAGTACTAACCAGGGCCCGTGTTCACAATGCGTCCCAGTGTATAGCGTCTAGAGTGCTGATTTAGGACCAGATTTCCCCTTTAGAAAATAACGAATAACATGATATGGAAAGAGTGGACCTGATCCCAGATCCGCGCTGTTACTCTGAGACACTTTGTGAATATGGGCCAAGAGCTCTCCTCATTAAGGGCAAGTTGTGTAACGTACTGCTTCCATTTCCAGATGCCAACAGCGGAGACCGTGGCCATACCACCAACGCTGCCTCCGCCTCCAACGCCTCCACCTGAGACCTTCCTGACCCCGCTGCCCATGCCCCAGCTCCTGGACAACAACAGTGGCATGGCGGCACACCAACCAATTAATAAAGCAAAGCAAGAAAACTGACGCCCGAAAAGATGAACACAAGGAAAACCGAATCGGAACTTCGTTATTCCCCTACCACCTCCACCCTCTCCTCTCCCATCGTTTTAATGTTTGTTTATTTATTTGTATAAAAAGGACAACCGTGATATGTTCTCAGAGCTGCTCTTCATCTTTCTGTACTTTGAAGAAGAGGGGACCGGGTGTGTTGAGTGTAGAGATAATGTATAGCTATATAAGTATACAAAAGTACTCTGGCGTGTTAGTTTCCATGGACAATCTTCTTTTTATCGTATGCTAGATAAAGTCATCCCACTCTCTCTGTGTAGGAGAGGCCTCTACTTGCGTCCTGCAACAGCCTTACGTTCAGACTGTGGCCCATCGGGGCCCCTGTCGACCCCTTCCCACCCATTCATACATATACATCTGAGGACCTTGATGACGTCGCGACTTTTAATGGTTGACCTCGATATCTGTGTCTGTGTTCAATGTACACATAAACAATTGGTATATTGTAGAATTGTGTCAGCTACTTTCTCTCCCACTTCAGAAATCACACTCCTGCTATGCAGCACCATTTTTAGATTCTGCTCGTAGGGCAACAGCTGTCTCGTAACTCTGCACGTTTTTTGGGTACGTCCCCCTTTTAGCTCCGAGAAACGGTGCATAAATGAGTTTTACCGCGTTTTTCCCCTAAGGGTTATGACGTACCGACAAAACTTTGCCAGAACAGACCTAAGAGCAAGAAAGAGGTTCTGTCTCGTGATTTCAATGAAGACCAGGACCTCTATTACTTTTCCTGCTGCTTGTCAGATAGACATTATGACTAGTAAAGTCTGGCATTGTTCTGTTTCTTGTTAGTGGGTGGGTTTCGAGGACTGGCTATGAAGGATGCTTGGATGCGGGCGTATGATTGCATTTCCTCACAATCTTTTGTTACCATTCTGTGTCCGAATGTTCCCTATAATTTAGTGCACTACTTTTGACCACAGTCCACATAGTGAGGCAAAAAAGTATTTGATCCCCTGCTGATTTTGTACGTTTGCCACTGACAAAGAAATGATCAGTCTATAATTTTAATGGTAGGTTTATTTGAACAGTGAGAGAGAGAATAGCAACAAAAAAATCCAGAAAAACGCATGTCAAAAATGTTATAAATTGATTTGCATTTTAATGAGGGAAATAAGTATTTGACCCCTCTACAAAACATGACTTAGTACTTGGTGGCAAAACCCTTGTTGGCAATCACAGAGGTCAGACGTTTCTTGTAGTTGGCCACCAGGTTTGCACACATCTCAGGAGGGATTTTGTCCCACTCCTCTTTGCAGTTCTCCAAGTCATTAAGGTTTCGACCCAGACGTTTGGCAACTCGAACCTTCAGCTCCCTCCACAGATTTTCTATGGGATTATGGTCTGGAGACTGGCTAGGCCACTCCAGGACCTTAATGTGCTTCTTCTTGAGCCACTCCTTTGTTGACTTGGCTGTGTGTTTTGGGTCATTGTCATGCTGGAATACCCATCCACGACCCATTTTCAATGCCCTGGCTGAGGGAAAGAGGTTCTCACCCAAGATTGGACGGTACATGGCCCCGTCCATCGTCCCTTTGATGCGGTGTAGTTGTCCTGTACACTTAGCAGAAAAACACCCCCAAAGCATAATGTTTCCACCTCCATGTTTGATGGTGGGGATGGTGTTCTTGGGGTCATAGGCTGCATTCCTCCTCCTCCAAACACGGCGAGTTGAGTTGATGCCAAAGAGCTGCATTTTGGTCTCATCTGACCACAACACATTCACCCAGTTGTCCTCTGAATCGTTTAGATGTTCATTGGCAAACTTCAGATGGGCATGATTATGTGCTTTCTTGAGCAGGGGGACCTTGCGGGTGCTGCAGGATTTCAGTGCTTCACGGCGTAGTGTGTTACCAATTATTCTCTTGGTGACTACGGTCCCAGCTGCCTTGAGATCATTGACAAGATCCTCCCTTGTAGTTCTGGGCTGATTCTTCACCTTTCTCATGATCATTGCAACTCCACGAGGTGAGATCTTGCATGGAGTCCCAGGCCGAGGGAGATTGACAGTTATTTTGTGTTTCTTCCATTTGCGAATAATCGCACCAACTGTTGTCACCTTCTCACCAAGCTGATGGTCTTGTAGCCCATTCCAGCCTTGTGTAGGTCTACAATCTTGTCCCTGACATCCTTGGAGAGCTCTTTGGTCTTGGCCATGGTGGAGAGTTTGGAATCTGATTGATTGCTTCTGTGGACAGGTGTCTTTTATACAGGTAACAAAATGAGATTAGGAGCACTCCCTTTAAGAGTGTGCTCCTAATCTCAGCTCTTTACCTGTATAAAAGACACCTGGGAGCCAGAAATCTTTCTGATTGAGAGGGGGTCAAATACTTATTTCCCTCATTTATAATGCAAATCAATTTATAACGTGCATTTTTCAGGATTTTTTTTTGTTATTCTGTCTCATTGTTCAAATAAAACTACCATTAAAATTATAGATGGATCATTTCTTTGTCAGTGGGCAAATATACAAAATCAGCAGGGGATCAAATGCTTTTTTTCCCCTTCACTGTAGCTCTGGGCAAAAGTAGTAGGGAATAGGGTGTCATTTCAGACGCAGCCCCCATGTCATTTTAAACCACTGTTGGAAGTCCTTCCTCATTCTGACTTCACCCTTTCCTGCTCTTCTTTTACAACTGAAAGTCCTTCCATCCCATCCCTCAACACTTTGAAGACCTATACAAAAAGTACGCACAAATGTGTTTGTATTTATGTTTGTAGATGCTCTTCACCAAACTGGCTTATGTGTGCGTGTCTTCCTGTGGTATGTATGTAAATAGGCAGACCCAAGAACTGTTAATGAGCAAAAACAACAAAAATGAATGATATAAAGAAGAATACAAAATGTAAAAAAAACCATTCAGGTTAAAAGTTAGTGTAGTCAAACTAGATCAGCTTTTGTTTTTTTCCTCCAGCCATATAGTTCAATCTCAACTGTACAGTAGGTGCCAGCTGTATCATTGTAAGAATAACCAGTAATGTATAGTGTATCTATAGGTTGGAGTGCCTTTGCTTCCACTCATTCTCTCCTCTCTTCCCCATGTCCCCTCCCTCCATGGTCCTACCTGGAGGTTCTGGTGTGAAATTGCCCTTACGCACAGATCTAGGATCAGCTTGGCCTCCCGAAATCCTAACCATAGTGGGGAAAACGCAAAACTGACTCAAGACCAGCGTACAGGGCAACTTCACCCTATTCCTTCCTGGGGTGCTGTTGACTTCCCCTTTCCACCTCTCTGATCTTACATGTACCACAATTCACTGCAATAGCCAGTTGTCACATAGACCACACTCATCACATCATGTTTCTTTTTGTACGATTGTCTGTGTCTTTGACTTTCGCATTGTCTTGTTAAAGTGTCTGAGAAAATCATTCTCTTTCCAGGAAGGTTTGGGGTTTTAAAATGTGTTTTTATGGTTTTATGAGATGCGCATACAACCCCACACGGTTCTGGGGGGGAAGTCTTTGTTGTATTCAGTATTACTTTCTCAGCTATGGCAATAAACAATTTGTCTGTAGGATTTGTGTCCACATTCTCAACAGCACTCTGGGAGAGATGTCATGTAGCACCAATCCTTCATGTTTTTTAATTTAAACATTTTTAAGCATATATTTGAATGCTTGCTTGTAATATTTGCATCCGTAAATGTGTTGCTATCCAATCATCTGGCCTGTAAAACAAACAATGTTACCACTTGTGACTTTAAGGATAACATATGTACAAAACAATGTTTAAAAAAAAATTATATGTATAAAAAAAAAGTCTGGGTTATCTTCAATTTACAACAGAAAAAACTATATCATTACTACTACTTGAATGCCTCTGTGACTGAAATTTTGATTTCATTTTGAATATTAACCTTTTGTTCTGTGAAGGTATGCTTAATGTCCCCTCTCCCTGTAAATATTTCTGTCTGTGACTTGGTTCAGAGAAATAGTTACCTGGTACTGTAATTTGCATTAAATAAACAGTAGATTAGCCTGGAAATGAACACACTGTTGTGTCATGTTTTTGTGTGTCTGGTTTTGTTCTCATATGCTACCTGGGCTGTGTTTTAGAACAGAGAAAACATTGACACTGGGTTACTTGTATGAGAAGGCACGTATTTGTTATTCCATTGAAAAACATTTATTGCTACGTTCCCTACTGAGCATGACCCTGTTGGCTCAAAGTTGGTTGCGTTCCAGTAGAAAGTAGCCTATCCCGTGGTCCTGGCGACACGCTTCTTTTGAGCCCACAATTAAGATGCACATCTACCCCGGGTTGTGGCTTATGGTATTATAATATAGATAGTTGGACTCAGGTCTACATTTCCCATTTTAAGATGGGGATTAACATGAAATACATTTCAAATGAACAAAATACATTTCATTTTCAGATTTGACAAGTACATTACCTTGTTCCCTTAAATTCCTCTACCTTTCTGCAGTATTTACACATCCACCTGAAAAATGTACATAAAATGTTTTTGAATCATTCATTTATTAAAGAACTACAGGTGTTTCTGGATTTGAGGAACTGCTGAACAGTTGATTTGGATGGTTCTGGATACAAAAGGACTTCTTTTTAACAGTACTGCTTCTTCAGTGGTCTGTTCAATCCAAAATACAAAAGAGTGGTCATTTCAGTTCTTAAAAAATGTACAAGTGACAGACTGCCGCTGATAACAATCGAAGAAAGTTGCAGGTGTTGCGCGTTTGTAAATTCATCAGTTATTCTGCGCTCTGACACACAGACGAAAGTGCTCTGAAATTGGAGTAGATAGCCAGAGTGAATTTACGAACACACCCAATGTGACCGACCTGTGTTGAACTGCATGCCCTCATATTTAGACACTAGTGACACCCCACTCTATGGGTGGTAAATATTTGTAGCATCGCAGTCACAAAACCCAGGCATATAAACAAAAATACAAAACACAGTGGAATCTAAAGTAGTCTACTCCATGGACCGGAATGATGTGCTTCTTTTGAGCCCAAAATTTCCCTGCACCAGTTCATGGCTTATGGTATAATAGGCCTAATGTAGATGTTTACAACTTGATTATACAGTTGAAGTTGGAAGTTCAACACCTTAACCAAATACATTTAAACTCAGTTTTTCACAATTCCTGACATTTAAATCCCAGTACAAATTCCCTGTTTTAGGTCAGTTAGGATCACCACTTTATTTTAAGAATGTGAAATGTCAGAATAACAGTAGAGAGTGATTTATTTCAGCTTTAATTTCTTTCATCACATTCCCAGTGGGTCAGAAGTTTACATA
This sequence comes from Oncorhynchus kisutch, assembly GCF_002021735.2. Lineage (NCBI taxonomy): Eukaryota > Metazoa > Chordata > Actinopteri > Salmoniformes > Salmonidae > Oncorhynchus > Oncorhynchus kisutch. The sequence continues at coordinate 13,849,857 of NC_034178.2, read as the reverse complement.
CACTCAATTAGTATTTGGTAGTATTGCCTTTAAATTGTTTAACTTGGGTCAAACGTTTTGGGTAGCCTTCCACAAGCTTCCCACAGTAAGTTGGGTGAATTTTGGCCCATTCCTCCTGACAGAGCTGATGTAACTGAGTCAGGTTTGTAGGCCTCCTTGCTCTCACACCCTTTTTCAGTCCTACCCACAAATGTTCTATAGGATTGAGGTCAGGGCTTTGCGATGGCCACTTCCATACCTTGACTTTGTTGTCCTTAAGCCATTTTGACACAACTTTGTAAGTATGCTTGGGGTCATTGTCCATTTGGAAGACCCATTTGCGACCAAGCTTGAACTTCTTGACTGATGTCTTGAGATGTTGCTTCAATATATCCACAGAATTTTCTTTCCTCATGATGCCATCTATTTTGTGAAGTGCACCAGTCCCTCCTGCAGCAAAGTATCCCCACAACATAATGCTGCCACCCCCGTGCTTCACGTTTGGGATGGTGTTCTTCGGCTTGCAAGCCTCCCCCTTTTTCCTCCAAACATAACGATGGTCATTATTGCCAAACAGTTGTATTTTTGTTTCATCAGACCAGAGGACATTTCTCCAAAAAGTAGGATCTTTGTCCCCATGTGCAGTTGCAAACCGTAGTCTGGCATTTTTATGGTGGTTTTGGAGCAGTGGCTTCTTCCTTGCTGAGCGGCCTTTCAGGTTATGTCGATATAGGACTCATTTTTACTGTTGATATAGATACTTTTGTACCTGTTACCTCCAGCAGCTTCACAAGATCCTTTGCTATTGATTTGCATTTTTCGCACCAAAGTACGTTCATCTCTAGGAGACAGAACGCGCCTCCTTCCTGAACGGTATGACGGCTGCATGGTCCCATGGTGTTTATACTTGAGTACTGTTGTTTGTATGAACGTGGTACCTTCGGGCATTTGGAAATTTCTCCCAAGGATGAACCAGACATGTGGAGGTCTAGACTTTTTTTCCTGAGGTCTTGGCTGATTACTTTTGATTTTCCCATGATGTCAATGCAAAGAGGCACTGAGTTTGAAGGTAGGCCTTAAAATACATCCACAGGTACACCTCAAATTGACTCAAATGATGTCAATTAGCCTATCAGAAGCTTCTAAAGCCATGACATCATTTTCTGGAATTTTCCAAGCTGTTTAAAGGCACAGTCAACTGGAATTGTCAACTGGAATTGTGATACAGTGAATTATAAATGAAATCATTTGTCTGTAAACAATTGTTGGGAAATTTACGTGTTTCATGCACAAAGAAATTTGTGGAATGGTTAAAAAACGAGTTTAATGACTCCAACCTAAGTGTATGTTAACTTCCGACTTCATCTGTACATCGATGACGTCATCGCCACAGTGACTGTATTGTATGTACATACCCCAACCAGAAGCCATGGATTACAGGTAAGATCCGCACTGTGCTAAAGGGTAGAGCTGCCGCTTTCAAGGAGCGGGGCTTTCAAATTATTACAAACTACAAAGGGAAGCACAGACGACAGCTGCCCAGTGACACAAGCCTACCAGATGAGCTAAATTACTTCTATACTCGCTTCGAGGCAAGTAACACTGAAACATGCATGAGAGCATCAGCTGTTCCGGTTGACTTTGTGATCACGCTCTCTGCAGCCGATGAAAGACCTCTCCCTGTCAGAGTCTGTAATACCAACATGTTTCAAGTAGACCACAAGAGTCCCTGTGCCCAAGAACACTAAGGTAACCTGCCTAAATGACTACCTACCCGTAGCACTCACTACTATTATATCTCTTCATATGACAAGGATTAAAAAGGGTTTGCCATTAGACTTGATTCACGATGATGACTGCTAGCTAAGATTATGAAATGAAGATTCATGTCATTCAGACATGATCAGTCCAACCAAAGCTACTGTACATATAACGTGAATTGGCCTATTTTCTGTGGCCAATGACCTTGAGCCTTCTTGGAAGGGCACGTGTAATATAACACTATGGTAGGACCCAAAGGGCTGAAATTTTGGATGTCTACCCTTACTAAAGGATTGAAGCCAGGCATTGCACAAAGTCCCCATGAGTGACAGAATACTGAGCAATGCTCCTATTTTCTGCTGGCTTGCCCCACCACCACAGAAAGCGCTGAGCTAGGCTGAAACACCTGCATTGTTATTTTACTTGGCAAGTCAATTAAGAACAAATTCTTATTTAAAATGACAGCCTTGGAACAATGGGTTAACTGCCTTGTTCAGGGAGACAGATTTTTACCTTGTCAGCTCAGGGATTCAATCGAACAACCTTTCGGTTACAGTCCCAACGCTCTAACCACTAGGCTACCTGCCACCCCAATTTTGGAGCTGCTTTACTCAAGAAAACAAAAAAAGAGTCCATGGTTGTATGTGGCTTTATTAACTCAATTATATATATTATTTTTTACATTGTTTGCAAACTGATATGTGACACGTAAAAAAATGACTTGCCCTAAATGACGGGTCGCCACTGGTGCTTAGTGACCTCTGACTGTTTTATCCTAACATTGTTGGTGCCAACGTGGATAACAATATCTACACTGGCCAGCTTTAGCCTTAACCAGCACCCTCTTCAGATTAACCGTAACATTGGTAGCCCTGCCCCCTGGCTCAGACCCCGTAACAGTTGGAGGAGAGACCTGAGAAGGCTCGGCCTTTGACTCCCTTCTTAATGGGGAGAACCTGTTCAAAGTTTCTGTTGGTTGAATGAGCGACACCGGTTGAGCGTGCCGACAGCATTTCTTCACAGAAGCCTTGAGAAATTTGTCCCGGGTGCAGGGACTGTGCGGGGGGGGATTTAAACTACTTTCTGTACTTACTGGGGCACAGATGCCGTTTCATCCTTTCCTACACTTAAAGTGCCCTTGCCTAAGGATTGCATCTGAAGCTGGGCTTGCAACTCGGCTATCCTCACCATAAGGCGATAGTTCTCCTGTACAGTGACTGCAATTAGATGGCATAGCGTTAATGTTAGCTTTTTCAGCTGGTGGAGGTCCTGTAGAACCATGTCAAAGGTGAAAAAGTTGAATGAAAAAAAGATGAGGAAAAAACTAAGACGTTGGTAAATGTATTAAATGCAGAGTTTTGATTAAACGGTTACTAAAAACTAAAAGTTTGTCAGGTAGCCAAGTAGCACCCTGAGGAAGGCACCGTGATGCCAAAACGTTGGTAAATACCCATTAAATTGCTGGGAGTTTATATGTGAAGTGTGCGACTTTCTTTATTTTGATAGTTTATAGTTTATTCGCCTTAGTCGGCACCTCCACACGAACACATTTTTCTGTGTGTGCGCCAGCTCAACAAATATCACAGCAGTACAGAGACAACACAGAAGTGTGCCATTAGCTGGGGAAGCTCATACCTATCAGTTAGTAACTGGCCAATTGGGAGGGGTGGGGCGTGGGGGTATGTTGATAAACCATGGGGTAGTTTGCAATTCAAATTAGGGACGTGTTCAACTTTGGAAGTGTTAGTGAATTTACCTGCAAAAAAGCAGAGAACTATACTATATATTGGTTACAGGGTCTGTGAAAATGTTGGTTTCATGGCACGGTCTCGTGGGGGGATTTAATATACCTTGTTTTTACAACAGAAGGTGGGATAGTAAAGAGGTGGGATTTCGTTCTGTGTATGAAGAGGTATTACTTTATAGACACACACACACACTGACAGACACACTTAGAGTTTAGACATTTAGCAGGCACTCTTATCCAGAGAGACTTACAGTAGTGAGTGCATGCATTTTCACACACACACACACACACACACACACACACACACACACACACACACACACACACACACACACACACACACACACACACACACACACACACACACACACACACACACACACACACACACACACACACACACACACACACACACACACACACACACAATATTGATCCAGTGCAGTTAAATAATTTGTTAAAAAAAGGTTAAGAACTAAATAATTTACCTGTCATTCACTTTGCATGGGAGGGTTATACACAGTACGAGCCTTAACACACACAATTGAACCAGTGCCATCAAATCTACTCTGTCCTCTAGGTTGGCTTTGGTCCAGGCCTAGGGCTCCAGGAGGCTTTCAAGTACCTGACGGATCCCAGGGGCAGGCTGTTTGGCCTGGACATCTCAGAGTACATGCAAAAGGTGGCCCGGAAGCGTCTCGGCCCTGAGCTGGCCTCGGGGAGGGTCCACCTGCTCCAGGGCAGTGTGGAGTGTATTCCCCTCCCGGACCACTGCATTGACGGGGTCTTCCACTCCAACTGCCACCTCTACTGGCCGGACATGGCCACTGCCACCGCCGAACTGTTCCGTGTCATGACGCCAGGTTAGTGTAAGCACGGCACGCACATGCGTACGCCACAGGCACACACAAGATGCAATTCCTTATTGCAAACAGTAGAGGGCAATGTGAGTGCATTCAGAGCCATACTATACAAGTCATATTACAACATGCATTAAACTTTCACTGCATCTCTACAGCACTGCATATCTATAGAGTTATCCCAGTAGCCTATACAGAAGACAGTATTGCAGTGCACAGAACCTGTTGTTGTTGTATCGCTCTGTATGATGGTTAATACAACCATAGAAGTATCATTCTAATGAATACAACCCCCTCCTTTTCTTCCTTCCCGGTAGGAGCGAGGATGTTGGCAACGTGTGACCTGGGCTTCCTGCATCATGGGGTGGAGCAGGGCTTCTTCAAAGGAGTGACGGTGGAGCCTGAGCCCTACATGCAGGCCCTGAGGGCTGTGGGCTTCCTGGGGGTCAGCATGGAGGACCTGACGGACGAGGGCAAGAGCTTCCAGGTCATCTACGCCACCTCTCCACCTCCCTCCACCACTGAGAACAGTTAGGAACACACTCTGTATGTACACTCCGGATATGTTTGATGGACATAACAGCATATTGCATCATAAAAACGAATGTTACCTCCAAAGAGGTTCATACTTAAGGTTTTATATTGAGCACTTGTATGTTACTGTGATGATTGGTTGTCAGAAATGACTTCTTATACAGTTAAGAACTAAATAATTTACCTGTCATTCACTTTGCATGGGAGGGTTATACATAGTACGAGCCTTAACTTGTAAGGTTCTTTGGTGACCACAGAGCGCCTAGTTTGAAATAGCAGGTTTACAGTATGGAGACACATGTTATCTGTGACAAATGCACGCATGTTCAGCAATCCATTTTATTATAATTTTTACTTATTTGCATGACAGATTTCTGCCAATAAAAAGCAATCAATCATTCAAACAGGGTCTCACAGTCCATTCTCCAAATAGACTACATTTGAAGGAAACAAAAAGATCAAGACATTGGTTTATGTGGGTGAGCTATTTGATCTATCTGAAGCCAAAACAAGACCTTGGTTTTCAAATACAATGGTTCGGCACTATTGAGCGATTGAAATGTAGAAGGTGATTTCCGAATGAGCCGACATATGCAGCGTTTACCGTGAACGCTGTCTCCACTAACGTGGGAACACTGCCTTTACATTTGTATTGCGCTGTAGCGCAGCTCTTCAGCACTACAGATTTAATTGAGCCCCTTGATGTCGGCGAGGATCTCATCATAGGGTACTCACTCTGTCCCAGGTTAGCCTTAAGATGGGTTGGAGGCATCTGATGTGGAACGATTCCAGGATGATGTTGTGCTACGTATATTGGGTTCAGGTGTCTGGGCCATAAAGCAGGCTGGAGAGACAAACAGCATTGCATACTACCACCTATCGATTTTTTCCAAGACCCTGGCCCGAGGTGTCTGAAGGGAGCGAAGGCTCTATTGACCCGAGTATGAACTTCTGATATCAAATAGAGCAGGAATGTATCCTCTCTCTGGGGTCTAGATGTGCCTTTCAAAGCTCAGTAGGGTTTTTGCCATTTCCCTCTCCCTCAACACTGTGCAGCACAGGCTTCATTCTATAAATTAGGTTACACCTGTAAAGGTCCAATGCAGCCATTTTTATCTGAATATCAAATCACTTCTGGGTCACAATTACTGTGATTGTTTTCAATAAAGAATGGGATATGTCAATGGGATGTCAATTCGACTTAAACAGAATGTAGGATTTACCCATAGGTGTTCTCTTGAAGGTCTAGCAAAAAGCTTGACTTATGTTTGAGCGAGACTGCCAGCCTTGCTTATGTATTTTTTTTGTCCATTTCCTCCATCCTTTGTTTCCAGACCTTGACCACATCTAGTTCTTTGGAGAAGTCGGCCTAATTCTCTCGCTGCGCTTGGCTTTGAGACAACTTGCACTTGTGCAAAAATGACACGTTTAAAAACATTTGCGAAATCAGTTATGCAAGTAATTTAATGATATCACAATAGTATTTTCAGTCAATGAAACTTAGAAGCATGTCCTGTGCACCAATTCACACTTAAGCTTACAACTTCCAAGAATAACTTCTGAATACCCATTACTAACAACCTAACACCTACGAGGGTGAATTCCAGAAGTTACTTTAAATGACTTGCCTTGAACTCTAAATCTGAAACAAACACAAACAATGTTATCACAGATATTTGTAGTGAATAACTTAATGTGTAACTCTAAAGATCCTTCCTTGGTTATACTTACAGTATCAAGTTAACATTTGGTGTATACTGTATGAACTGTTTGTGAGCTTCACACCTGCAAAGCATCTAACGGTCAACGTGACAATGTCACAGCCTCAGGTGACTCACCAAAGGTGTCTCTAGTGAAAAGAGTGGTGGGCTCGGTTGAGGCATCAACAAACCTTTTCTCGATTGGCTGATGCTATGAAAAAAACAACATTTAAGTCAGCTGTTAAATCAGTGTCCCTAAACCGAGACGGTTGTTACTCAATATGCGATAATGCGACTAGAATGGTGTTGTAAACAACAACCAATTCTGGGACATAGACATGCCTTATATAGGCAGAAAGCTTACATTCTTGTTCATCTAACTGCAGTGACCAATTTACAGTAGCTATTACAACAACAAAAATGTTTGAGGATAGTGCACAACAACAAAACACTTTTATCACAGCAGCTGGTTGAAAACATTCATCTCTGAAGGTAAATAATGTACTTACATTCAGTAATCTTGCTCTGATTTGTCATCCTAGGGGTTCCAGAGATAAAATGTAATGTAGTTTTGTTTAAAAAAGATGTATATTTTTTTATATTTAAATGTAGGAAATGGGTTGTAAGTTTGTAAGTTACACAGTTTGACCCCAATGTTGTCTCTGGCTCCACACCCCCCAGCCTGGCCATCTAGATGTGTGAAGGTTAGTGTATTTTCTGTAGGGAAGCTAATGATCCATCATGTATGACAATCCTGGGAGTATGTAAACTTACATGATTTATTACTGTATCGATTTGGTATGTTCTCTATAGGTATGTACTTGAAAATGTATAAATTGACCAATTCGGCACATTTGGGCAAACTCCTGGCAGACTTGATACAAAACGTTGTGTAGTGATGTAATTCTTCACGGGATCAGACTGAAACTTTGCACAAGCACTGCTGGCATCTTGTAGACAACATCTAAATTACACCTAAAATTATATTGAGTGTATGGCCTTTTACTTGCGTTTCAAAGATGATGAAACATTTTTTTTTGTATAATATTTTACCAGATCAATTGTGTTATATTCTCCTACATTAATTTCCTATTTCCACAAACTTCAAATTGTCCCTTTCAAATGGTATCAAGAATATGCATATCCTTGCTTCAGGTCCTGAGCTACAGACACTTAGATTTGAGTATGTCATTTTAGGCCAAAATTGAAAATATGTCTATTTGGCTTTCTGGAAAAGTATGATATCAGAGAATTAATATTAGGGAATCATGATGCAATGACTGCAATTTTAATTGTGGCGAAATGGCTTCATCAAACCAACCTTGGCCAGTTCAAAAGAGAAATGGGTGATCATACCAAGCTGACTATGACAGCATTACAGCTTTGGAGCATTACAGGTCTGAGTAACCTCACCGATGTCTGCCCGTTAAAGCTCTACTTCAAAGCTAGCAGAACACTTAACATGTTCATGTATACACATTGTATAACCTGCTCACATCCAGATCTGTGGAGTCTGGCCTCCTTCAGAAGAGCCCAGAGCTTTTTCAAATCAAAATCAAATCAAATGTTATTTGTCACTTGCGCCAAATACAACCTTACCATGAAATGCTTACTGACAAGCCCTTTACCATCAATGCAGTTTGAGAAATAGAGTTAAGAAAAGATTTACCAAATAAACTAAGGTACAGAGTCAATGTGCGGAGGTACAGGTTAGTCGAGGTAATTTGTACATGTAGGTAGGGGTAAACAGCGAGTATCAGCAGTGTAAAAACACTGTGCTCCAGTACCGCTGGCCGTGTGGTAGCAGAGAGAACAGTCTATGACTTTGGAAACTGGAGAATACGACCATTTTTGGACCTTCCTCTGTAACCCCGTAGTATATACAGTGGGGAAAAAAGGTATTTAGTCAGCCACCAATTGTGCAAGTTCTCCCACTTAAAAAGATGAGAGAGGCCTGTAATTTTCATCATAGGTACACTTCAACTATGACAGATAAAATGAGGGAAAAAAATCCAGATAATCACATTGTAGGATTTTTTATGAATTTATTAGCAAATTATGGTGCAAATTATGGTGATGTACTGGGCCATACACACTACCCTCTGTAGTGCCTTACTGTCAGAGGCCGAGCAGTTGCCATACCGCCGGTGATGCAACCGGTAGGGATGCTCTCGATGGTGAAGCTGTAAAACTTTTTGAAAATCTGGGGACCCATGCCAAATCTTTTCAGTCTCCTGAGGGGGAAAAGGTTTTGTCATGCCCTCTTCACGACTGTTTTGGTATGTTTGGACCATGATAGTTCGTTGGGGATGTGGACACCAAGGAACTTGAAACTCTCGACCCGCTCCACTACAGCCCCATTGATGTTAATGTGGGCCGGTTTGGCCTTCCTTTTCCAGTAGTCCATTTACCTGTTAAATGGTTTGTTTGAGGGCATAGCAGAATTTCTTATAAGTGTTCGGATTAGTGTCCCACTCCTTGAAAGTGGCAGCTTTAGCCTTTAGCTCGGTGTGGATGTTGCCTGTAATCCATGGCATCTGGTTGGGATATGTATGCATGGTCACTGTGGGGACGACGTCGTTGATGCACTCATTGATGAAGCCGCTGACTGAGGTGATATACCATTGGATGAATCCTGGAACATATTCCAGTCTGTGCTAGCAAAACACTCCTGTCGCTAGTGGCATTCGCGTCATCTGACCACTTCCGTATTGAGCGAGTCACTGGTACTTCCTGCTTTAGTTTTTGCTTGTAAGCAGGAATCAGGAGGTTAGAATTATGGTCAGATTTGCCAAATAGAGGGCGAGGGGGAGCTTTGTATGCGTCTCTGTGTGTGGAGTAAAGGTGATCTAGGATTTTTTTTTTGCACATGTGACATGCTGGTAGAAATTAGGTCAAACTGATTCAACTTTGCCTGCTATAAAAGTCCCCGGCCACTAGGAGCACCGCTTTTCTTGTTTGCTTATGGACTTATACAGCTCCTTGAGTTCGGTTACAGTGCCAGAATCGGGTTTGTGGTAAATAGATGGCTACGAATAATATAGATGGCAATTCTCTTGGTAGATAGTGTCAGTCCGTACAGCTAATACCAAAGACAGAAAAAAAACTGTCAGTATGGTGACACATCAAATGGTAGCGTCTACAGGATTGGATTCATATGCTGCCCGAATGACATTGAAGTAATCAGTCTAAATGAAAGTAGCTTGTGAAAAGCAGCTTGTATTTGAAGTCCACAATCTGGAGAAGTGTCTCATTCTTCTCCTTAAGATCTTTGGTGTAACACTGTTCCAGCTTTTGGCCTTCCACTATAAAGATACAGTCAGATAGATTTGGCATTAGCTCTCTTTTACTTTTGATTAAGAAGGTGTATTAACATGCAAATGTTACTGAAGTTGCCTGTCAGTGAAAACTCACAAAGGTGGTTCTTGAATTTGACCCGAGACAAAAAGAAAAGACAAAGATAATATATATATATATTTTTTTAAATACATGATTTGTACTAGTGCTGAACAACATGAATAGTAAACTAAAACAACAGCTATCACTCACAAAGAAAGCACTGCGACTATGATTATAAGTTAAGAAGACTTACTGCTAGCACAGTATGGACAATTGCCATCACAGCTGCAACGTTAATAAATTCCCACTGAGCGCTGTGATTAGTTCTTATCTGCAGTGCCTGAGCTTCCTGGAGGTCATCGACAGACAACATTGACAGCAATGCTCAATCTGTAGACCTGGGCAGGGATGCTGCAATCCGGGTGTGGAGCAGGGCTCCTTCCAGAACATGACGGTATGGGACAACTATTAACATAGGGAAAACAGGTAGGCCTACTCCACACCCGGAGATGTAGGAGTCGTGAGAAATACATGGTCCGGAAGTGATCGGGTACGATTGGTGGCTGGTGTCCATTCCTCCGGCAGTGTGGCAACCTAGAAAAACACCTACCCACACAAAAACACATTCCAGGGTGGAGGCAGCCCCATAGAAGACACCAGTTAATCTTTAAATAAATCAAACCGTTTGGGTTTCAAGACACTGTGCAGCTGAAGTTAAGCACAATAGACAACTAGGTCTACTGGGCTATAGTAGCCTATTAACCGTAGGCAAGTCGGTTTAGCATAGTCAGTAGCCTATAGTGGCTGTTCCTCCAGGACCTGCCCCCCCCCCCCCCCCCCTCTGACCTGCTCTATGCACCCCCCCCCCCCCTTCTGTCTCTGTTCCTCAGACTTGAACTTCTCACCCTTCATATACAAAAGCAATGAGTTTGACAAAATTACACGTGACTTTGTCGAGAAGTGAGGAAACAAGTTAGTTGATACCATACAGGCCTGGTAGGTGTTTCATTTGAGCCAGCCCAAAAACCGCCCAGTTTCTCTAAACACAAATACTTCACTGAGAACCAGAACGGAGAACACAGACACATTAAAACATAGGTATATTTAATTTCAACTGTATAATGCATACATATGATTCATTATTTAAACTAATCTGAATACAATCAATGGTGCTGAACTCCCATGGAATCATTTACATACACATTGTTTTAGTTTTTTTGATTTCAGTGACCAATGACTGTTGAACGACAAAAAAACAAAATCACCAGACAATTCCCAATGTCTTTATTTCTGTGAGAGTGATTGATGATTCCGTCCCTTCCAGCTATTTGCCGTTAAATAATATATTTTAAAAAAATAAGACAATAAATACAGCTGGACATAAAATAAGATGTGTACATAGACGAGCACTGATATCACTAGTCTTCGTTTTTCTGACCAGTTAGACAACCTCACACACACACCGAGGACACGGACGTTTCAAAGACAGACCCGTGTTGCTGTAGGTTTCGGGCATGTACAGTGGCAAGAAAAAGTATGTATGTATGTATACCCTTTGGAATTACCTGGACTTCTGCATGAATTGGGTCATAAAATGTTCTGATCTTCATCCAAGTCACAATAGACACAGAGTGGGTAAACTAATAACACACAAATGATTGTATTTTTCTTGTCTATAGTGAATACGTCATTTAAAACATTCACAGTGTAGGTTGGAAAAAGTATGTGAATCCCTAGGCTAATGACTTCTCCAAAAGCTAATTGGAGTCAGGAGTCAGCTAACCTGGAGTACAATCAATGAGACGAGATTGGAGATGTTGGTTTGAGCTGCCCTGCCCTGCCCTATAAGAAACTCACAAAATTTGAGTTTGCTATGTGAACCATGCCTCAAACAAGAGATCTCAGAAGACCTAAGATTAAGAATTGTTGACTTGCATAAAGGTGGAAAGGGTTACACAAGTATCTCTAAAAGCCTTGGATGTTCATCAGTCCACGGTAAGACAAATTGTCTATAAATGGAGAAAGTTCAGCACTGTTGCTACTCTCCCTAGGAGTGGCCGTCCTGCAAAGATGACTGCAAGAGCACAGCACAGAATGCTCAATGAGGATTCTCAATGAGAGCACCTGGATGTTCCACAGCGCAACTGGCAAAATATTCTGTGGACAGATTAAAGTTGAGTTGTTTGGAAGGAACACACAACACTGTGTGGAGAAACTTTAAAAAAGACAGCACCAACATCAAAACCTCATCCCAGCTTTGCTGCCTCAGGGGCTGGACAGCTTGTTATCGTCGACGGGAAAATGAATTCCCAAGTTTATCAAGACATTTTGCAGGAGAATGTAAGGCTATCTGTCCGATTGAAGCGCAACAGAAGTTGGGTGATGCAACAGGACAATGACCCATAAAACAGAAGTAAACCAACAACAGAATGGCTTCAACAGAAGAAAATACCCCTTCTGGAGTGGCCCAGTCAAGAGTCCTGACCTCAGCCTGATTGAGATTCTGTGGCATGACCTCAAGACAGCAATACACACCAGGCATCCCAATAATATTGCTGAACTGAAACAGTATTGTAAAGAGGAATGGGGCAAAATTAACCCACAAAAATTGACCCGTTGTGCAGGTCTGTTCCGCAACTACAGAAAACGTTTGGTTGAGTTTATTGCTGCCAATAACCAGTTAAAGTCAAGGGTTCACATACTTTTTCCACCCTGCACTGAGAATGTTCACACTGTGTTCAATAAAGACATAAAACGTATAATTGTGTGTGTGCGTTATTAGTTTAAGCAGACTGGGTTTGTCTATTGTCCTGACTTAGATGAAGATCAGATCAAATTGGATGACTAATTTAAGCAGAAATCCAGGTAATTCCAAAGGGTTCACATTTATTTATTTATTTTTTTGCCACTAAGTTTTGTAGGTGGAGTCTGAGTGGGTGGGGTTCTCTTTCATCAAGATGGCCAGATAGAGGGAACAAGTCTTCTGCCTTTCATCCTGGCGGTGAGCACTACTTTGTTTGTGGGATTATGCTAGATACAAGCCCAGAGGTGGAGGAATACAGGACAGTATAGCTGAAGGGGTGTGCTTAGGCCTCAGGCCCAAAGCCACCATAGGCCTCCAGTAGATACCAACCAACCACACCGTCAGACACTGAGCAACAACCAAAACTTGTCCGGCGACACAGTACAAAAATAGAGGTCAATAAAACGAATGAACATCGCATTTACACAAGCAAATTTCCCCTCTTTCTAAATTGTTTTTGTGAAAGAATTGTGCTACGATACGAAAGTGCTCTTCCTGACAGTTACCGTAGCAACAGCGAATGTCTGAGAGAAGAGAAGAAAAAAAAATAACAATTGTCAGACACCACATTTACTAAACATAGGAATTTACCTCCTCAGCATTCAAGTAAACAACAAAGTCAGACAGAACACATGATGGTAACACTTCAAACAGACAGGTCACTTTCAGCCAAAAAGAAGTCACTGAAAAACAACCAAGTGCTATTTCATCCCATTGTTCTCAGATTCCACCGATACGTGAATAAGTGAACCCTAAAACCTGAACAAAGCCAAAAGCAAGTGTTCATTAGTACGTCTCACACCTGCACAAAAACAAAACTCATATTTTTCTCCAACATATTCCTTCGAGACAATGTGTTTTTGGTGCAGCCTTTGCACAGTCAGTACAGTGATTCCTATGGAAGAATGTGTACTTATTGAACAGTTTGTACTGTGGCCAGAGGGTGGCGCTATGACTACAGCAAAGGAAAGAGGATTCCGCGGGGTTTGGTGGCAAGGGGCTGGAAAGTGAGTGAAGAGGAAAAGTGGAGTAGATATTGCACACACACACACACACACGATTAACCGGCCCCGCTCTTTCCCTTCATCCATCACAACTTGCCATGTCATGCATAGACAGAGACACACACAACAACCAATACAAACCACAAAACGAAGCACCCCTGTCCAAACACCCATTAGTGTGTCCATGTGTGCCTCATACAGAAGGTTGTGTTGACGATCAGTGGAACCAGCAAGCCGATCACTGGTGTGTGTGTGTGTGTGGGGGGGAGAGGAGGAGGAGGGGGGGGGGGGGGGGGGGGTCTACAGTTAAGCGGTTTACTGTGTCCACGGAGCAAGAATCAATGAGAGAGATAGTTTTACAGTATGAAAAAGATTGACAAGATAAAAATCCAGCAGATGGAACTCAGGCCAGAACAGGAGCAGGGCCAGTGGCCGGCCAGCAACGAGTCCTGAGAGGAGAGCAAGTGTCAGTTCCCTGCCGCCAGGCCCTCTCCCGGTTCCAGAACCACAGCCAGGAACCAAACCACAAAGGTCCAGGCGTGGTGGGGGCATGGGGGTGTGCAGCAGCGGCCCACAGGGGTCATGTGACATTAACCTCCATCACGTGGTCATCAGTAACGGGCAGCACCAGCACCTGCCGCCCCTGGCTCCAATAGAACACCTGTCCTGGACTGAAGGGCTCCAGGCGGGGCATGGGCAGACCCCTCTGCTGCTCCCCGCTGCCCACCGAGTGGACGCTGCCCCGGCTGCGGATGCTGGCTGTGTCGCCCTGGTCGTCCAGCCCTTTGTCCAGCAGGGAAATGGTGTCGTTCTCTAAGCAGCTGTCTGAGTGGCCAGAGAGAGAGAGAAATGAGTGTGACTGAGTGTGTGTGAGCAAGTACAACACGCGCTGTAATAATGCCTACAAGCAAATTATCTAAACGGCATGTAAGAGGTTGACAAAGACGGCACAAAATATAGACTACCATTTTGTCAAGTAATGGGAGACATGCCTACGGACTGAGCTTAAGGACCGTTCTGCAGCTGTGGGTTACATACCCGTGTCGGGCTGAATGGCTGGGACGGCATTGTGGGGCAGGTACTTGAACACTTTGATGTTGGGGAAGGGCAGGTGACCGGCGAACAGGGGCATGACCTCCATCTGAACCCTATGTGTGGCGCTGGCAGCCACGGGCATGGACACCACCCCCGAGCTCTTACCACACACCGCCCAGTTACTGCTGTTGTCCACCACTGCAGACAACACACACCAGAGTAGACGGGTAAGTATCGGACATGGACACACACACACACACACACACACACCTTCCCGTGTCCTACCTTCATACATAAGCTTGGTGGTCCTCAGGCCCTCTATTTCCGTAGACTCCTCCTCCTCCCCTTCCGTCTCGCTGGGCTCCGCCTGCCGTGTGATGGACACCTCGAGGCCACAGAGGGCGCCGGTGCGACAGTGCTGGTCCCCGGACGGCGGCGAGATCTCGGCCTTCAAGCTGTAAAGGGTCTGGGGAGGAGGGTTAGCAACATCGAGTGATGTTCAAGCCCAGAACGATGTTTGTTTGCGATGAGAACAGGGTTGTGTTCATTTGGGGTTTTTTTGCAACGGAAAAAAAAAAAAAAAAAGTGTTTTCCTCCATGTGGTGTCTTATGACGCGACCCAGAGCTGGGTCTTGCGTATACTCACAGAGACCCGGTCCAGCTGGAACTCGTAGCGGTAGGGTTTGAAGGCTGTGTGTGTGTCCGAGGCGGAGACGGGCGCGAAGCTGGCGGAGAATGCACAATGCAGGCACAGCGGGAGGGGTTTGGCCCAACGCATCTCCCACAGGCAGAACACTGACTGCTGACTGCACACCGGCTGAGGCAAAGAGGATCAGAACAGGTGTGTGTGTGTGTGTGTGTGGAGAGAGAGAGAGATGAAGTGTGTGTGTACGGTCAGTTACTCACCTGTTGCGTTTTAACATTGAGTGAGAGCAGCTCCATCGAGACTGTGGGCTGGCGCTCTGTGAGGACCGGGTCCGCCAGGTGGAAGTTTGTGTCAGACACGTTCTGGAGACACACCTGTATGTACTTCCTGTGTGACCAGTCAGGAGTCAGATCAATATTTAGACTCTCAACATCACCATAGATTCCTTACTGAATGAGCAGACATGCAAAAAATAGTGTCTATTCAATGACATTTAAAATCCTGTAGACGAGACGGTACATTACCCAATGCGGGTTCCAAATACTGCAATTGGAATTTGCATTGGGCGCGTCACTCAGTAAATAAATAAAAATGGTCCAAATTACATCATGCTGTATTTTTTGCACACATCTGTGACTGTGTGTGACAAAAATGTCACCCGTACAGGAAAAGCAGATGGGAGTGTGTGTGTGTGACCTACCTTTTCCCAGCAGAGAGTATTGAGTGCCTGGCTTTGAAAGGGACATAGAAGGTTAGGGCTATGAGAGTGGAGTAGATGGACCAAGGACAGTCGATGGAGACCTATGGAGACAGAAAGAGAACACACAGGGCTGTAAACATAGGATAGGCATGGTCATGTTCATTAGGCCACAGTGTAACAAAACCCTTTCAAACATTGAGGCGGAATACTCATTGGACAAATTCAGGTAGTCCCTCCGTTTCAGTCTGTTGTCTTC
The DNA here is from genome assembly GCF_002021735.2 of Oncorhynchus kisutch. Taxonomy (NCBI): domain Eukaryota; kingdom Metazoa; phylum Chordata; class Actinopteri; order Salmoniformes; family Salmonidae; genus Oncorhynchus; species Oncorhynchus kisutch. The sequence continues at coordinate 13,833,493 of NC_034178.2, read as the reverse complement.
CGTTGGGTGCCTAATGAACATGACCCTAGTAAATGATATAAAGGTGGTCCTGGGGTTAACTATAGGCTAGGAGGACAAACGGTCTTCAAACCTTTTGGTCGATGTTGATCATGCCACTGTCTGCGTGGCTGTGGTTCTTGGGCCGGTGGCGGACCTCGCCGTTGGTGAGACGCTCAATGTCGGGCTTGAAGGGCGTGGGGGGGATGTGGCACAGCACCTCCAGCTGGAACTCCAGGGTGTGGTAGGGAGGGGTAGGGGGCAGGGAGATGCTGGTCACCTTCTCCGATGACTGGATGGAAAGAGCACTCTCCCCCATGCGCTCTGCAAAGAGATGGGCGCGAGAGAGAGAGAACAGAAAAGAGTTAGCAACAGCAGAAGCAGGGAAAGGCAGTCAGCATGGACCGCCAAAGGTGTCTCCCCCTATGGACCGAGGGTTATTGATCTCCATGGTAACCCCCAGACCTGCCTGGGCTAATATTAGTGATTGGAGGCAGAGGCTGGGCTGCAGTCTCTCCTCGTCTATAGACTACTTGCAATGCAAAGATTTGGATGAACTATCCCTTTAACCTCTCTGACCCTTGACCTCTGACCCAGAGTGGATGGATGGAAGGCTGACCTCCCGTGCTGGACAGGACGGTAGCAGAGCAGCAGCTAGAGTGGAGGATGGGCATGGAGTCTGTATTGCTAAGCTGCAACGCGTCACCCTTCTTCACACTGTAGTGGCCTGTTGCTATGGTGAACGTCACCTTCTGGGGAATGCCTGCCAACAGGTTGTCTGGAGGGAAAACACAGATACACACTGTTACCCACACGTAAAAATACAAGGATGACCCGGTCCAACCACATATCAACCGGCAGCGATTAGCATTCACTGTTTGTGGCTAAAGAAGGGGACAGAGGGCCAGACCTGAGAGGGGCTCGATGGTGAGCTGAGGCTCCTGGGAGTAGACCTCGTACTGCACCACAGGGTAGATGTGAGACTGGACAAACTGGACTCTCCCCACGCTCCCGCACAGCTGACGTAACGTGTACGAGCCCGGCTCTCCAGTCTAGAGAGAAAAGAGCGAGAGTGGAGAGTGGGGGAAGAGAAAAAGAGAGACCGACAAGGTGTGATAAAGTGACACTTGACCTCTACTCGACAGCGTTCCCGATTCTGTTTTAATGGAGAGGAGGCAAGGAGAGAACAGATTTCTTTAGACAAATTGAAAATGAGCCACGGGGTGGACTTGGACTCGAGACATGACTGTTGATGATGTTACAGGAGGCTGAAAGAAAACGTACAGGGGCCGTGAACAAGATGCTGTTGTCGCCGGGCTGCAGAGTTATGTCGCGTGCCCTCAACATCTGGGCCCCGTCGTCCACGGCGACCGCTGCCGGGAGGGCCCCGGCGGTGGGCGTGTCTAGGGAGGCGGAGCTGTCGTGGCGCCGCAGCAGCAGGTGCATGTTCTTACACACCACCCCCGTGGAGGTGAGCGAGCTGTCCGACGGGCTGCGGTCCTGCATTTCGTAAAGCTCCAGGGCGGGGAGTAGTGAAGCCCCCATCCCGGCCCCAGCTAGGGGGCTTCCCTGGGGGAACAGGACCACCCCGTCCCCCTGGCCTTGTGGTCCATGGCCCGCCCTCCTCTGGGCGCTACCCGCACGGCCCCTCGCCCCGCCCTGCTCCAGGCTGAAGTGGAGAGTGGCAGCCAGCTGCTCCACCTGCATGGCCACAGGCATCAGGCAGCGCACGCGCAGCTCCAGCTGCAGGGCAGCACCCACGTGCACCACGGCGCCAGGCGGGCTGAACTGCATCTGGCGCAGCTGGGCGAACGCCGCCATGCTCAGAGCCACAGTCTGGTCTGGAGAGACGAGAGGAGGAAGAGGGGGATGAAAGAGGGAGGTTACAGAGAGCAATGCATTACATGGCAACATTGTGACGTCAGAGTTGTGTTGGTCTAGCCTGGGTGCCAGTCTTTCTGCTCTCTTGCCAACTCCTTATGAAATTGTCAGGCTTGACAATGACAATGCAGCAGACAAAAGCACAAACAGATCTGGGGACCAGGCGAATGTTTATCAGTCTTGGGACAATGAAATAGCCACTATTTACATGTTTGACCAGTTTAGTTGGCAAGTCTCTCAGAAGTTAAGACAACCGGACAAGGATCCTTGGATTTTTCATTGTGCAATTAGAAGCTTTCAACTCATTGATGCAGTAGACAAGTACAAACAGCTTTGACTGTTTTCCATGTCTCGAGTGTACGCAGTGTGTTTGTGTGCTCACCGGAGGGTGCCGGGGGCTGGCTGGCGAAGGTAAGGATCTCCTGGCAGAAGTGCTTCCTCTCCTCCACTGTCAGGTTGGCGTCGCCCGCCAGCAAGGCACTGGTCTGCAGGTAGCTGGCACAGTGAGTCAAGGAAACCTGAACTAGAAGATTGTATCTTGACTGACACCTGACTTCAATGCAATGGGAGAGTGATTTCAATGCAATGGGAGAGTGAAAGAAGAGAGGCTTCAGAAAGGATTCCCTACCTAGCATGCGGATTGGATGGGGGTGAAATAGTAGCCAACCTTCCTTTCAGGTCATTATACACCTAGCTACCCATGATGGAAATCTTTAGTCCACCCACTCATGTAATGCTTCGAAACGGTATGAACCAGGGAGGTACTATCTGTCCAATAGGAGTCCCATGTTTTCATTTTCCATTGAAAAACAGTTGTTACGGTTGGCCCCATTGAACATGACCCTGGCTCATATAGAATGTACAGTCGTCGCCAAAAGTTGAGAGAATGACACAAATATTAATTTTCACAAAATTTGCTTGCCTCAGTTTGTATGATGGCAATTTGCATATACTCCAGAATGTTACGAAGACTGATCAGATAAATTGCAATTAATTGCAAAGTCCCTCTTTGCCATGCAAATGAACTGACTCCCCAAAACACATTTCCACTGCATTTTAGCCCTGCCACAAAGGGACCAGCCGACATGTCAGTGATTCTCTCGTTAACACAGGTGTGAGTGTTGATGAGGACAAGGCTGGAGATCACTCTGTCATGCTGATTGAGTTTGAATAACAGACTGGAAGCTTCAAAAGGAGGGTGGTGCTTGGAATCATTGTTCTTCCTCTGTCAACCATGGTTACCTGCAAGGAAACACGTGCCGTCATCATTGCTTTTGCACACTTATCGGATCATCAAGAACTTCAAGGATAGCGGTTCAATTGTTGTGAAGAAGGCTTCAGGGCGCCCAAGAAAGTCCAGCAAGCGCTAAAGTTGATTCAGCTGCGGGATCGGGGCACCACCAGTACAGACCTTGCTCAGGAATGGCAGCAGGCAGGTGTGAGTGCATCTGCACACACTGAGGGGAAGACCTTTGGGAGGATGGTCTGGTGTCAAGAAAGGCAGCAAAGAAGCCACTTCTCTCCAGGAAAAACATCAGGGACAGACTGATATTCTACAAAAGGTAGTGCGATTGGACTGCTGAGGAATGGGGTAAAGTCATTTTCTCTGATGAATCCCCTTTCCGATTGTTTGGGGCATCCGGAAAAAAGCTTGTCCGGAGAAGACAAGGTGAGCGCTACCATCAGTCCTGTGTCATGCCAACAGTAAAGCATCCTGAGACCATTCATGTGTGGGGTTGCTTCTCAGCCAAGGGAGTGGGCTCACTCACAATTTTGCCTAAGAACACAGCCATGAATAAAGAATGGTACCAACATATACTCCGAGAGCAACTTCTCCCAACCATCCAGGAACAGTTTGGTGACGAACAATGCCTTGTCCAGCATGATGGAGCACCTTGCCATAAGGCAAAAGTGATAACTAAGTGGCTTGGGGAACAAAACATTGATATTTTGGGTCCATGGCCAGGAAACTCCCCAGACCTTAATCCCATTGAGAACTTGTGGTCAATCCTCAAGAGGCGGGTAGACAAGCAAAAACCCACAAATTCTGACAAACTCAAAGCTTTGATTATGCAAGAATGGGCTAACATCCGTCAGGATGTGGCCCAGAAGTTAATTGACAGCATGCCAGGGCGGATTGCAGAGGTCTTGAAAAAGAAGGGCCAACACTGAAAAAATTTACTCTTTGCATCAACTTCATGTAATTGTCAATAAAAGCCTTTGACACTTATGAAATGCTTGTAATTATACTTCAGTTTTCCATAGTAACATCTGACAAAAATATCTAAAGACACTGAAGAAGCAAACTTTGCAGAAATTAATATTTGTGTCACTCAAAACTTTTGGCCACGACTGTACACCAATGAAGACATTGTCCGTGTCGAGAGCATCTAAACCGTGATGCATTATGGGTAAATTGTGGCTGACTGACCTACAACTAACATTGAGTAGTTGTAGTCAGTCTCAACTCGCCTTTAAAATCCGTTGCAATGTCGAATGCGCCCATTGAGACTGATTGACATGGGGTCTTATACATAAGGCACCAAACGGAAGAAAATAGAATGAAACAGGGAGGGACTACCTGAACTTGTCCAATGGCAAACACTTGTTTTTGTTTCCCGCTGCAAAGAGAAGGATCTCCTGGCAGAAGTGCTTCCTCTCCTCCTGTCAGGTGTGTTCAAGACAGCTGGGAACTCTGAAAAATACGAGGTCAAATCATGAGGTCGGTGATCTTCAAGTCAGAGCTCTAGAAAGAGGGTCGAGTTCCCGAGTTGGATGACCATTCAAAATCATTTTTCCCCAGTCGGAGCTTGTCCCCCCCCCCCCCCCCCCCAAGAGTTCCCAGTTGTCTTGAACGCACTGAACTCGGAAGTCGGAGATTTCGGAGTTCCCAGTTGTTTTGAACATTGAACATTTTGAGAGGATACTCTTCAGTCTGCTGCAGGAGCTTCTGACACTCGGCCATCTGCTTCCTGGTATGAGTCACCTGCAGGCTCCACCCCTCTGCCACGTATGACCTCAGAGAGTCATCAAGGAAGCCCTCTGCTCTCTCCGGGTCACCTTTCTTCCTACGCACACAGTTAGCACCGTTTTTATTAAATTAGAGAAACCCTACACCCTTTCATTCATTAGCACGTTTAGCTGACTGGGGCTAATCATTTTTCCAGCAACCTTCATCTTTGGAAACACCATTCAGAGATGGAGAGTGAGAGGCAGAGGGAACACAAAAAGGATAGGAGAAAGAAAGGCTTACATGTAAAACTCAGCTAGACTCTTCCCAATGAGCCGGGCTGAGCGCATCCTGCCTATGGCTCTGTACATCTCCATAGCAGCATGAGACAGCTCCTAAAAATTGTTTGAAAAAATTGTAAAAAAGAGAAAGAGAGATCAGAGGACAAAGACAGCATTCACGAAATAAGAATGTTTAGCTCTGTGATGGCTTTCTGCCCCAGTGCCTAAAGAGAGTGGGCCTGGAGGGCAATGGGGCCCAATGAACTAGATACCAAGACTATAAACAGAGGCACTCTGTCTAGGAAGTGTCCCCCGCACGAACACACACAACATTATGAAGCAGAATCAAGGCTCTTATCAAGGACTACTGCTACTGGCTACACCATTATCCACCTAATCAACATGGCACTTACCAGATAGTGTTTTTCAAATGCCTCCACAGACGATAAGGCCTCATTGAGTTTTTTGTAAGGGCTCTGCAGGCTGTTGACTGTAAGAGAGAACACAGGAGACACACTTAAGACTTTCTCTAAAGACCATTTCAGCTTTTTCCTTAGTGTAATGAACTTCCATGACCTCACAATGATGTGTTTGGGTTGACGGTAAAAGTACCCCACTTCAACCTCAAACAGAGTCATCTGCACGACAGAGGGCGAAGCGATTTTGACACGGCATACAACACAACACAGCCTTTATCAAGTAACGCCAACATTATTCATTCTAATGCAATGCTCAGGTCTTACTACTTTATAACCAAGGGCCTATTGTGAGCAAACTGGGTCAGCTTAGCTAAAAGCCTAGGGCATTAGTGTGTGTGTGTGTGTAATACCCGTCTCTGGTCTCTCTTCCCCCAGGCCAGCCAAAAGGTCCACGGTGCGGTTTAGGTCCTCGGAGGTGGGGACCTTCTCGGCCACGAGGCCACACAGGTAGCCCAGAGACTTTAGCTGGGAACAACAACACACGCATCACAACATACATAGGGCCACAGTGACAAGCTGGAAATGGAGTCTTATGACGATCACCAGAAAGTGTGTCAGAGTTTCTTGACCCGGTAAAACTCCTTGGTTTCGCAGACACAGATTAGGCCTAGTCTTAGACTAAGAAGCACTTAACAATGATTCTCCATCGAGCATACTTTTGGAAAGCAGGCCCCTTGTGACTTCAGAATGGTGTAGGCCCCCAGGGCAAGGGCTAACACAGTGTACCAGCAGTGATGTGTGTTAGGGTCAGAGGTGCCGTAGGTACAGTGCATTCAGAAAGTATTCAGACATGTTGACTTTTTCCACATTGTTACGTTACAGCTTTACTTTAAAATGTATTTCTTTTTTCCATCAATCTACACACAATATACCCGATAATGAAAAAAAAGGTTTCTAGAATTTGCAAAAAAACTGAAATACCTAAGTATTCAGACCCTTTGCTATGAGACTCGAAATGTATTTATTGTTATTTAACTAGGCAAGTCAGTTAAGAACATTTCTTATTTACAATGACGGCCTACACCGGACGCCACTTGGCCAATTGTGTGCCGCCCTATCACGGCTGGTTGTGATACAGCCTGGAATCGAACCAGGGTCTGTAGTGACGCCTCTAGCACTGAGATGCAGTGCCTTAAACCGCAGCGCCACTCGGAAGCCCAGGTGCATTCACTTTCCATTGCTCATCCCTGAAGATGTTTCTACAACTTGGAGTCCATCTATGGCAAATTTAATTGACTGGACATGAGTTGGAAAGGCACACACCTGTCTATATAAGGTCCCACAGTTGACAGTGCATGTCAGAGCAAAAACCAAGCCATGAGGACGAAGGAATTGTCCGTAGAGCTCAGAGACAGGATTGTGTCAAGGCACATATCTGGGGAAGGGTACCAAAACATTTCTGCAGCATTGAAGGTCCCCAAGCACACAGTGGCCTCCATCATTCTTAAAATGGAGGAAGTTTGGAACTACCAAGACTCTTCCTAGAGCTGGCCGCCTGGCCAAACTGAGCAATCGGGGGAGGTGGTCAGGGAGGTGACCAAGAACCCAATGGTCACTCTGACAGAGCTCCAGAGTTCTTCTCTGGAGATGGGAGAACCTTTCAGAAGGACTACAATCTCTGCAGCACTCCACTAATCAGGCCTTTATGGTAGAATGGCCAAACGGAAGCCACTTGTCAGTAAAAGGCACATGAAAGCCTGCTTGGAGTTTGGCAAAAGGCACCAAAAGACTCTCAGACCTGATGGAACCAAGATTGGACTCTTTTGCCTGAATGCTGTGGGATGTTTTTCAGCAGCAGGCTGAGAGACTAGTCAGGATCGAAGGAAAGCTGAACGGAGCAAAGTACAGCGAGATCATTGATGAAAACCTGCTCCAGAGCGCTCAGGAACTCAGACTTGGGCAAAGGTTCACATTCCAAAAGGACAATGGCCCTAAGCACACAGTCAAGACAACGCATGAGTGGCTTCGGGACAAGTCTCTGAATGTCCTCGAGTGGCCCAGCTAGAATCCAGACTTAAACAATATCTAACATCTCCGGAGACCTGAAAATAGCTGTTCAGCGACACTCCCCATCCAACCTGACAGAGCTTGAGAGGATCTGCAGAGAACAATGTGAGAATCTTCCCAAATACAGGTGTGCCAAGCTTGTAGTGTCCTACCCAAGAAGACTCGATGCTGTAATCGCTGCCAAAGGTGTTCAACAAAGTACTGAGTAAAGGGTCTGAACTCTGAATACATACAGTACCAGTCAAAAGTTTGGACACAAATACTCATTCAAGGGTTTTCTTATTTTTTTTATATGTTCTACATTGTAGAATAATAGTGAAGATGACATAACACATATGGAATCATGTAGTAAACGAAAGAAAGAATTAAACAAATGAAAACATTTTATATTTGAGATTCTTCAAAGCAGCCAACCTTTGCCGTGATGACAGCTTTGCACTCTTGGCATTCTCTCAACCAGCTTCATGAGGCGGCAGGTAGCCTAGTGGTTAGAGGGCTGGGCCAGTAACCGAAAGGTTGCTGGATAGAATCCCCAAGCTGACAAGGTAAACATCTATCGTTCTGCTCAAATAAGCAAAGAGAAATGATAGTCCATCATTACTTGAAGATATGAAAACTTGCTTGGGCCAAGAAACACGTGCAATGGACCTTAGACCGGTGGAAATCCATCCTTTGGTCTGATGAATCCAAATTTGAGATTTTTGGTTCTAATCGCAGTGTCTTTGTGAGATGCAGAGTAGGTGAACTGATGATCTCCACATGTGTGGTTCCCACCGTGAAGCATGGAGGAGGTGTGATGGTGTTGTGGTGCTTTGCTGGTGACACTGATTTATTTAGAATTCAAGGCACACTTAACCAGCATGGCTACCACAGCATTCTAACACACCTCCAGGCTGTGTAAGTGCTATTTGACCAAGGAGAGTGATGGAGTTCTGCATCAGATGACCTGGCCTCCACAATAACCCAACCTCAACCCAATTTTGATGGTTTTGGATGAGTTGGACCACAGAGTGAAGGAAAAGTAGCCAACAAGTGCTCAGCATATGTGGGAACTCCTTCAAGACTGTTGGAAAAGCATTCCAGGTGAAGCTGGTTGAGAGAATGCCAAGAGTGTGCAAAGTTGTCATCAAGTTAAAGGGTGGCTGCTTTGAAGAATCTCAAATATATTTTGATTTATTTAACACTTTTGGTTACTACATGATTCTGTGTGTGTTATTTCATAGTTTTGACGTCTTCACTAGCATTCTACAATATAGAAAAGTTAAAATAAAGAAACTCTTGAATGAGTAGATGTGTACAAACTTTTGACTGGTAGCGTATGTAAATATGATATTTACATTTATTTTTATACATTTCCAAAAATTTCTAAAAACCTTTTTTTGTTTCGTCATTATGGGGTATTGTGTAGAATGATGAAAAAAACAATTTAATACATTTTTGAATAAGGCTGTACTGTAACAAAATGTGGAACAAGTCAAAGGGTCTGAATACTTTCCAAATGCACTGTATATGTAGGTAGGTAGGTAGGCCACCTTCTCCGTGGCGTAGGTCCACAAGCCGACAGTGTGGGAGCAGTTGGCCTCTAGCTGGGCACGGTCGCAGCAGCCCTCGATCCTGTGGAGCACTTCCAGACAGCTGAGGAACACCCAGCAGTCCAACGCCCCCTGGACCACATACACCTACACACACAAAATGAGGATCTCTAGATTTACATTTTATATACTTTTTTAAATTTGTGGATACAATTTTTAAAATTCTTCAAAACATTCAAAAATGTCACACCATGGACACCCGTGCCCCACACACACAGCTCATGCACAAACCAAAGCCAATATATATCACACCAATAGATGAAACCAAACTCTTTTTGGCAGGAGGCAACAGAGAGTTATACAATGGTAGGGGATACACAGGAGAGTCCGTGGCCAGAATCAGAGTGTTTGAGGGGATCAGTTTGAGCAAGACGAGGTGCACTGCAGAATAGTTCATCTTCATCACATAACGAGTAGTAATTTGCGATCAAAGGTTATTTGTATGTCAGAAGTTCGGGCCCAGTCTTACTGCAATACAGTACTCAAAAACACACGGTACCTCGAGCAGGCGCAGCTCCTGGACGCAATTGTGCAGCAGCTCCAGGGCTCGCTGGGTGACCTCCCAGGGCCTCTGGAGGAAGATGAGCAGGGTACACTGGCGGGAGAACAAGTAGCTGCGCAGGTCCAGCAGGCTGGCTTCGCCACGCTGGATCAGCTCGCGCTTCTCCATGTCGATGGGCCGCCGCAGGAGCAGCCCGCTCCAGCGCTTCACCGGGGTACAGAACGAGCCCAGCCAGTTGGCCCCGTCTGAAATACGTAGACACAACAGACAGACGTAGACACAGCAAAAAAAAAGACAGCAGACATGGACACAAGAATAAGATTTTGCCCTGAGTAGTACAGTAAACAAACACAAATAGGCCTATAGTAAAAGGTAGGCAGGGCTCTACACTGACCTTTTTTACAAGGAGCACGTGTGCACCTAAGTTGAAAATTTAGGCGTACACAAATACATTTTGAAGCGCAATGAAACATTTGTAGGGTAATAAAAGGTGGAATCCTTCATTTTTGTAAGCACACTGGTGCTGCTAAATAAAAATTCCAGGTCACACAGCTAAATATTTAGGCGCATATGCAATTAAAGTGGTGCACTGTAGAGCCACGGTAGGGGTAGTAAACAATGCCACTGTACCTCCAGCCCCAAAGTTGAGGACATACTGAGTGAAGAGAGCATCCAGCTCATCGTACTGGACCAGGGCATCCTCAAACTGCTGCAGCATCTCAAACACAAAGGCCAACTCCTCCTGCACAACACACACACACCCAACCATTGGCTAAATAGGTTACAACTGCTTCCCCTGTAGTAGAGCATGGATGATTGACAGGTGGTGGGAGTGACCCACCTGCACCATGAAGTAGTCGCAGAAGCTCCAGCCGGGCTCAGTGCGTTTCTCGCGGAGAGTGCGCATGTCATCCTCGAAACGGCCCAGGTTCTTGGTGAAGGACATGAGTAGCAAGGTGCGCAGCTTGGTCAGGAAGGCGCTCCACGAATCCTGGGACCGAGACGACTCCTTCAGAGGGTCCGACAGAACCACACACCTGAACCACGGGGAGAGAGAGAGAGAGTGTGGGGGTGTTAGAGGGAAAAGTCCCCAACTCTCCTCCTGGAGAGCCACACACCTGCAGGCTTTTGGGCCATCCCTCAACTAGCAAATCTGATTCTACTAAATTAGTTGCTCAGGTCCTTGTTAAGATGTATCTGGTGTGTTACACAACAGGATCGGATCAAAAGACTGGTAGACAAAAGACGCTCAGATTCTGTTATAACAAGAGATGAGAGTGGTGATGTTGCCGACCTGTCGCTCTGCTTGTTGCAGAAGTCGTTGCGGATCTTGTCCACGATGGAGGTGCGCGGCAGGATGTTGGTCTTGTTCTTCTTCTTGGCTTCGCTCTCCACCACCACGATGAGCCAGTCCACCGAGCCGTGCAGCCGCAGGGTGCTCTGCCACCGCAGCATGTCATCCTTCACCGACGCCTTGTACATCTCAGTGTCCTGACACACACACAGTATACAAAACATTAAGAACACCTGCTCTTTCCATGACAGACTGACCAGGTGAAAGCTATGATCCCTTATTGGATGTCACTTGTTAAATCCACTTCAAATCAGTGTAGATGAAGGGGAGGAGACAGGTTGAAGAAGGATGTTTAAGCTTCGAGACAACTGAGACCTGGATTGTGTGCCATTCAGAGGGTGAATGGGTAAGACAAAAGATTTAAGTTCCTTTGAATGGGGTATGGTAGTAGGTGCCAGGTGCACCGGTTCGTGTCAAGAACTGCAACACTGCTGGGTTTTTCACGCTCAACAATATCCTGTGTGTATCAAGAATGGTCCATCACCCAAAGGATATCCAGCCAACTTAACAAATGTGGGAAGCATTAGAGTCAACATGGGCCAGCATCCCTGTGGAACGCTTTCAACACCTTATAGATTCCATGCCAGGGATGCAAACCTCATTAACCGGTCAACAAACGGTAAAACATTTTCCAAACACTAAAACGACGTGCCCAACAGAAAATACTATCAGAGACCTGTATATAATGACAAGATCCTTATGTTTCCGCCCTAACATTGAGAGTCATCCCAAAGCGGCAAGGCAGGCGACAAGCTTAGGCCCAAAATAAGCCCATAGAAACAAATTGGACAGATTTTGGGATATCGAGTGAAACCTCTCGCTACGCCTCTTCCTCTCAGATACCATGCATGCATACAAGGACTGGCCATTTTTCATTAAGAGCTTAATGGAAACGTGCAGCAATAGCAAGCCCTTCATCTTACACTCAAAAGGCTGTAGTCTGTTATTGAACTCTAATAAAACGTCATCTTCAAACATTTGCCAAAATGCAATTAGAGGAAAACACTGTTCAAAACAGCGCACCTAATGTTCCATATGTGAGAGGAAACTTAGAACGAGGGGGAATCTAATAGCAACTACTATGATGGCTTGCTAACACGACTAAGGATTGTGCCTTTGGCTTATGGACAACGAAAGAAAGTGGATATGAAAACCAATAGCACGGGAGAGAAATGCTGGTTAAGGAGCACGAGGAAGGCTATATAAAAGTATTGCCTCCACGTTTCTATGGAAGGATGATCGCAAGGCTACTTCGAAGCAAGGTAAGACATTCCTCATTATTTGAAGTAAAGTAAATCGTTCAGGTTTAAAACAATTACACTGCCTGAAGCTCCCATTGCATAGTGATGGGTGATGCGCTGATAGTCTATGGTAGGCAGGCTATAGCCTATGCAGCAGAATGGCGAATAAGAGGCGTGCTTTACATGTTGAGATGTAGAAATAAAAATAGCATTAACACACCCATATGAGACAAACACACACACGGCCATTTGAGTTTTTCGTGTGAATCATAATACAGTGTTGAATGTTATGATACCAACAACAATGCCGGTCTGTCCAATATGGTCCTACAACATCAAATAGCGACTACTCACACAACAGTCTGTCCAGTATATGTGCAGGAAGGGAAAGGTGAGCAGGGCTCTGTTTCCATCCTTAGGAAGTAGCTCCTCTTTGAACTGAACAAAGTTGGCCTCGAGGTGAATCATCTTTGGTGCGCGTCCGTAGGACCTTCAGATGAGGAGACATTGGCATTGAAAACAAAGGAACTCAAACACAGTCAGCCACAAGCTCAAACACGTACACATCCACAACTTTGCACAAACCACACAGTTGCGCAAGCGTTCACACACACATCTGATAGCGAAGTGCAAACATCCCAATAGCTCACCTCCTCCACTCCATGGACTCCCTGGGTAACTGCTGTGCCAGAGAGGTGTAGAGAGAAGTGAACAGGCTCTGGTCGCCAGCACCTGTGTGTCGGGATTGAGACAGAGTAGTGTAGAAGAGAGAAAGGGAGAGAGAGCAGACAGGCAAAATAGTTCAACCACTGTGCTTCCAACCAGCATCTTATTCCAATTTTTAGGGCTCAATGAGATCAGTAACTCATTTGTTTCGTTCCATTTTATTAGCTAGCCATCTAGCTATGTCTCACTGCACACCTTAGGCTACGTCACCCAGAGCAACAGTCTGAGTTTGCAACAGAGGCACCGTAACAGCACTATTTGTGTTTTGAGATCATAGCGAACTACACTAGTTAGCTAGAGAACATGTTCTTGAAATAACGCCCTGTCAGGGTCTTGTCTAGCTCTTGTCGTTGATACATTGACAGTCCTCAAACTTGAACAGTCTGCGCAGTGTACTACTTGTAGATATTCTCATCCAGACCTCGTTTGATTAGTAGCTAGCTAAAACAGCCCGAGTCGACTATGTAAAATAATGGATTGCATGAGGAATATACTATTTTGTTAGCTACTAACTAGCCTAGAAAGCGATGTCCTTTTAATAATGGCCAATGTAGGGACTTCTGAAACCATCTTTAAAAACGATATACAGTAGCTGACTAGCACGCCGGTTAGACAAAATAGATTATCTGCAGCGGCCACTGCATTGGTTGAGGTGTCAATCAGATTCACACAGCACAGCAGCCACTGAGGAAAACTGTAGCTAGCTAGCCAAGCAAGCTAACATTGCTAACGTTAACGAGACAACTCAAAGGTTAACTAACATGTCACAATCGGCTTGTTTTCCATAGTGTAGATTATTGGCTTTTCTTCATGGGCCTCCATGGATTCCGAGAGTCAACATTAGTCCTCCATTTGAAAGTGAACAATATCACTAGTGTTGTTATCAGAGCTGTACATTTCTGCTTGTATCGAATTGGGGCCTTTTTCATTTCCTGTATGTCCCTTAGAAGATGACGACATCCGGCACAACGTCAACGAGAGTTATGCCGCGTTCATGATTTGACCTCGTTTTTCCCCCCGAGTTCCCAGCTGTCTTAAAAGCACCATAACTATTGTGTGTGTACGTGTGCACGTGGCAAATGGTGTGCATGTGTTATGTTTGCCTGTGTGTGTGTTTCTCAGATTTTACCGAGTTACAGTTCATATAAGGAAATCTGTCAATTGAAACAAATTCATTAGACCTTAATCTATGGATTTCACATGACTGGTCACAAATAACTATGCAAAGAAATGTATGTGTGTTGGAGTGTCAATGTAAGTATTTGTGAGTATGTGAGTCCAGTATGTATGCATAGTCAGAACGAGTTAGTGCAGAAGGGGTCAATGCAGATATTCCGGGTAGCTATTGGTTAACTATACTGGACTAAAATATAAACGCAACATGCAACAATTTCAAAGATTTTACTGAGTAACAGTTCATATAAGGAAATCAGTCAATTGAAACAAATTCATTAGGCCTTAATCTATAGATTTCACATGACTGTGTGTGTGTGTGTGCGCGCGCTAAGGTATGGAGAGTCAGTCCAGTTCAAGTGTTAAGCAGTTTGATGGCTTGAAGATAGAAAAGGTCTCTAATAGCCCTTTTGGCATCAGACTTCATGTTCCGGTACGTCTTCCCGATGTTAAGGGAGTAAACATCTCGTAAACACCCCTTTGGCATTTATCTTTACCTTTTTTGCACTAAATGTATCTACTATAATTTTTTTATGATTGACAAGAACTTTTCAGATTGGCAGTTACTAACCTCAATTCCGGCTTTAACTTCGACTTTGACTCATCTGCTCTGGCCTCTTTGTGTAATTCCGACATCATTTTCGGGCTATCCAAGAGTAAACGCCGGCGAAAGGGGGAAGCTATCAACGGGACTCTCGTAACTGCAATATTCTCTACTTTTCTGAAACATGGCTTTCGGACAAGATACCCCCTATGGCTATCCAACTCAATGGATTCTCCATTCACCGAGGAGACATGACATTGGATTTAGGGAAATCGAGAGTAGGATGGGTATGCCTCTTCATCAACAGCAAATGGTGTGCTGACTCTAGCGCAGTGGAAGGCTCAACCCATTGTTCACCCATCGTTTACTAAACCTGATGGTCAAATGCCGATCCTTCTAGCTCCCGAGAGAGCTTATCTGTTATTGTGACTGCTGCATATATTCAGCCTCGGGACAATAAAAACAACTATCTGCCACTTAATGAACTGTAGAAGACCATAAACAAGCAGGAAACCATGCAAATGATAAATGAACAGGCACCGCATCCTTGTCGGTGATCAGGCCTACCACTGGTGTGTCGTCAGCAAACCTAATGACGGTGTCGGAGTTGTGTTTGGCCACGCAGTCGTAGGCGAGCAGGGAGTACAGGAGGGTACTAAGTACACACCCCTGAAGGGCCCCAGTGTTGAGGATCAGTGTGGCAGACTGCCCTTACTACCCTTGTTGCCTACCCTTACCACCTGAGGGCGGCCCTTCAGGAAGTCCAGGATCCAGCTGCAGAGGAGGTATTTAGTCCCATGGTCCTTAGCTTAGTGATGAGCTTCGTGGGCACTATGGTGTTGAACACTGAGCTGTAGTCAATGAACAGCATTCTCACATAGGTGTTCCTTTTGTCCAGGTGGGAAAGGGCCATGTGGAGTGCGATTGAGATTGCGTCATCTGTGGATCTGTTGTGACGGTATGCGAATTGGAGTGGGTCTAGGGTATCCGGGAGGATGCTGTTGATGTTAGCCATGATCAGCCTTTCAAGCACTTCTTGGCTACTGACGTGAGTGCTACGGGGCGGTAATAATTTAGGCAGGTTACCTTCGCTTCCTTGGGAACAGGTACTATAGTGGTCTGCTTGAAACATGTAGGTATTACAGAGTCGGTGAGGGAGAGGTTGAAAATGTCAGTGAAGACACTTGCCAGTTGGTCCCCGCATGCTTTCAGGACACGTCCTGGCAATCCGTCTGGCCCCGCCGCTTTGTGAATGTTGACCTGGTTTAAGGTCTTGCTCACATCGGCTACCGAGAGCGTTATCACACAGTCATCCAGAACAGCCGGTGCTCTTGTGCATGCTTCAATGTTGCTTACCTCGAAGCGAGCATAAAAGGCATTTAGCTCATCTGGTAGGCTCGCGTCACAGGGCAGCTCGCGTCTGGGTTTCCCTTTGTAGTCTGTAATAGTTTTCAAGCCCTGCCACATCAGACAAGCATCAGAGCAGGTGTAGTAGGATTCAATCTTAATCCTGTATTGAAGCTTTGCCTGTTTGATGATTCGTCTGAGGGCATAGTGGGATTTCTTATAAGCGTCCGGATTACTGCCCCGCTCCTTGAAAGCAGTAGCTCTTGCCTTTAGCTCGATGCGGATGTTGCCTGTAATCCATGGCTTCTGGTTGGGATATGTACGTACGGTCACTGTGGGGACGACATCGTCGATGCACTTATTGATGAAGCCGATGACTGAGATGGTATACTCCTCAATGCCATTGGATGAATCCCAGGAAAATATTCCAGTCTGTGCTAGCAAAACAGTCCTGTAGCGTAGCATTCGCGTCATCTGACCACTTCTGTATTGAGCGAGTCACTGGTACTTCCTGCTTAAGTTTTTGCTTGTAAGCAAGAATCAGGAGGATAGAATTATGGTCAGATTTGCCAAATGGAGGGTGGGGGAGAGCTTTGTATGCATCTATGTGTGTTTAGTAAAGGTGGTCTAAAGTTTTTTTCTCCTCTGGTTGCACATACAAATTTTGTAAAACTGATTTAAATTTGCCTTCATTAAAGTCCCCGGCCACTGGGAGATCCGATTCTGGGTGAGCATTTTGTTGTTTGTTTATGGCCTTATAGAGTTGGTTGAGTGCGGTCTTAGTGCCAGCATTGGTCTGTGGTGGTAAATAGACGACTTCGAATAATCTCTTGGTAGATAGTGTGGTCTACAGCTTATCATAAGGTACTCAACCTCAGGCATCGCACACCAGCTGTTATTGACAAATAGACACACACCCCCACACCTTGTCCTACCAGACGTAGCTTCTCTGTTCTGCCGGTGCATGGAAAATCACGCCATGATATCCATGTCGTCGTTCAGCCACAACTCGGTGAAACATAAGATATAAAAGGTTTTAATGGCCCTTTGGTAGGATAATCTTTATTGTAGGTCATCAATTTAATTTCCAGTGATTGCACGTTAGCCAATAGAACGGATGGAAGTGGGAGTTTACTTGCTCACCTATGCATTGTCATAAGACATCCCAATCTCCATTCCCTTTTTCTCTGTCTTTTCGTTACGCAAATGAACAGGCCCAAAAGGGATTTGGGCCTGTTCTCAGGAAAGCAGTATATCCTTCTCGTCAGACTCGTTAAAGGAAAAAGATTCTTCCAGTTTGAGGTGAGTAATCACTGTTCTGATGTCCAGAAGTTACTTTCGGTCATAAGAGATGGTAGCAGCAACATTATGTACAAAATAACTTCTTTTTTTACGTAAAAAAAATTAAAATAGTACAGTTGGTTTGGAGCATGTAAAACATCAGCCATCCTCTTCGGCGCCATCTTATCATAATATACAGTTACATACACTGGAGTTATTAAAACTCGTTTTTTCAACCATTCCACAAATTTCTTATTAACAAACTAATAGTTTTGGCAAGTCGGTTAGGACATCTACTTTGTGCATGACACAAGTAATTTTTCCAACAATTGTTTACAGACAGATTATTTCACTGATTATTCACTGTATAACAGTTCCAGTGGGTCAGAAGTTTACATACACTAAGATGACTGTGCCTTTATTAAACAGCTTGGAAAATTCCAGAAAATTATGTCATGGCTTTAGAAGCTTCTGATAAGCTAATTGAAATAATTTGAGTCAATTGGAGGTGTATCTGTTGATGTATTTCAAGGCCTAGGCAGAACTGAAAAAGCTTGTGTGAGCAAGGAGGCCTACAAACCTGACTCAGTTACACCAGCTCTGTCAGGAGGAATGGGCCAAAATTCACCCAACTTATTGTGGGAAGCTTGTGGAAAGCTACCCGAAACGTTTGACCCAAGTTAAACAATTTAAAGGCAATGCTACCAAATACTAATTGAGTGTATGTAAACTTCTGACCCACCGGGAATGAGATGAAAGAAATAAATGCTGAAATAAATCATTCTCTCTACTATTATTCAAACATTTTACATTCTTAAAATAAAGTGGTGATCCTAACTGACCTAAGGCAGTGATTTTTTACTAGGATTAAATGTCAGGAATTGTGAAATGTTTTAGGCTATTTTCGGACAATAAGGAGCATCAGGTACTCCTGGAATGTTAACGAATGGCATGTCCATCATTTGATGAGAAATTACACTGGTCACTCAAAACATTAGTAAAAACAAGTTTTTATAAAGTGAAGTATAAAGGCCACACATAAATACGTAACTAATGATTTAGTAAATGGTTTATAAAGGACCTATGTTAAACATCTTATGAATGGAGTAATGACTAATACATGAACAATAAATGTTTTACCAATCCATTCGAATTGCTTTGTTGTGTGGAGCTGTTATAAAGTGCTACCCTTGTATATTTAGTTTTATAAAAACAATTTGTTAAATTATAAACCAGGTGTACTTGCATTTCAGCTTGTTGCTACAACTTGTACAATGTTTTGGCGAAGAACAGTAAAACCCATTCTCTAAGATGTCTGTGGAGAAGCATCCCTCTCCTTTTAAGGAAACGTTTGTCTAAGCAGCTGTCAGCTCTTCTTGATCCTCGCTTCAAGGCCTTCTGGTGCCCAGAGCAGGTAGGTACCCAGAGCTGCTAGGTGCCCAGAGCTGCTAGGTGCCCAGAGCTGCTAGGTGCCCAGAGCTGCTAGGTGCCCAGAGCTGCTAGGTGCCCAGAGCTGCTAGGTGCCCAGAGCTGCTAGGTGCCCAGAGCAGCTAGGTGCCCAGAGCAGCTAGGTGCCCAGAGCAGCTAGGTGCCATTGCACAAGAACCACCTGCAAAGGTAAGCAACTTTTTTTTGCCTTGTTCTTACCCCTCAACCCCTAACCTGATGTTGTCGCCACAGAGGTATCAAACTTACCTCTCTTCTCCTTGCCTGATGGAAATGTCAGACCCCCTGGTGTTCTGGGAGGACAACGCCCCCCATTACCCGAACCTATCAAAGTTGACTGCAATGTACCTCCATGTCCCTGCATCCTCAGACCCTGTGGAACGGGTCATCAGCATCGCTAGTAGAACATTCAGGCCTGACCGTTGCTCAATGAGTGACAAAACATTTGCGATGGATGTTTATCAAACGCAATCACCACCTTAAATGATTAACCACCATCTACAATGACCGTTAAATAACCATAGGTTATGACCATGATGTAAAAGAAATTCTGACAAAAAAAATTTGGTTTACATTAGTTTTACTTTCCATTATTTCAATTGAGAAATGTTTGTTTAACATGTACATTTTTTTCTTCTTCATTTTTCCTGTAAATCATTAAATATTTAATTTTAGGCTATATATTAAGATTAAATTCAGAAAGCCCTCCGAACCATGTGCTAATGATCATATATATTTTGAAATAACTTGCATATATTCAAATACCTTCAAATATGATTGATCTTTCTGAGAGGTATTCAAAAAATAATTTCAAGCATTATTTCTTTTTCTGAGACCCGTATTCAAATATCAAGGAAATAGTTTCCAATAGTTGCCCCTCAGTTGATTCTCTAAGTTGGCATTTGTAAAAAAATAAAAATAAATAAAAAAAACACAAAGTACAATTATTTTCTGCCCAGGTCTGCTGTGTATGATGGACTCCAAAGCCTGCTACTAAATACAACTATACTTTTTCCATCACTGCTTACTGGTGCTGTAGTTATGAGACAGTGAGCAAGACTGTGTTGAGCTCAGAACTTCAGAGTTATCATAGTGAATGAGTAAACTATTTTCTATTTGAAAGATTGTGAGGCAGGGTTACTATCTTATTACACATCAATGACTAGGCCTGACTTCCCCCCAGGTCTGTCCATTCATGAACTTTGCCTGATAACTGCGATAAAACACTTGACTGACATCTACGACGAATGACATCCACAAAGGGTTCACAAAATGGTAAGGATGTATGAACATCCTGTTGCTCCAGAGGAAATTCCATACATCATTTTCACAAGCAAGTTGTTATCGAGGTGGGTCCGCATGACATCATCATCATCTCAGTAGAAGACCATTTTTCCTGCACACACTCCATCATATGTTTCTAGAATGTTTATATAGATCACCCTTGAGGTATCTGCGTCAACAAGGAAGGTCTTCTTTCAGTTTGAAGAGAGTCGATATGCTTGTCAAAAGGCAATATTCTTTAATATTGGGTCCAGTTTGAGGGTTGGTTTTGGACAACCACTGAAAGACATGGGGACCCCGAACCATCCCCTCACAGACTGAAAATGAATGACCTGATCAAAATGTTTCTGGCATGTGTATATTCCCTGTGTGTAAATAAAATAATAACCTAAGACCCATTCAATGCTAAACGCTGCCATCTAGTGGTCTGTTTTCAGAAAAACAACATTATTAGATAAAAACAATTCATAGATTTCAGATAGACAACATCAGTAATGAGCAGTCACTATACTTTTATTTTAGGGACAATAGCATACAATT
The DNA here is from genome assembly GCF_002021735.2 of Oncorhynchus kisutch. NCBI lineage: Eukaryota > Metazoa > Chordata > Actinopteri > Salmoniformes > Salmonidae > Oncorhynchus > Oncorhynchus kisutch. Next base: position 13,812,868 of record NC_034178.2, on the reverse strand, counting down.
TCTCTGTACAATATTTAACATCCACTTCCAACCAGGCATCTGAAAAAGTTTGTTAAAAAACTGCAAAGCATAAAAATGATTGGCAAGTCCACTAGCCAATAGAACAGTCATTTGTGCCAAGTCACACTGCTCGACTATCAGCAAATACAGAACCGAAGCAAACCTAGGTTTAGCTTTAGGGTTGTTTTGAGAGGAAGTGTGTTACAGAAAACACTGATGGTCACATACAAGGAATAACATTCTTGCAACACTGCTGGAACATTGTAGCAATGGTATGTCAATGTTGTAGTGTAACATAAGGGTCTGAGCTAGGATGTCTGAGGTAAAACAATGACTATTTTCACACTACTGAGCCAACCCGAACCATACTTGGCTCTGATATTTTCCGATCACATTGTCATTTTCAGCTTTCTTCCAGCAACTATGGTGGATGCTTAACCAGGCCATCTCTATCCAACTCGGTTCGGCATAGTTCGGCTCAGCTCAGTAGTGTGAAAATGGTATATAACTGTTGATTCAGGGTTCCATTTGAGGGGATTTTCATCCGATCACCTTAGAAAGAAGTTAGTCTCATCTGGGGAAGGAAGAGTGACCGTTTTTGGCCATTTGGGCCATAAATTGATACAATTTAAAAACATAGATATACAAAATAAACAGGTAAAATCTTATTATGTAATAATTCATTTATCTGGGATTTTTTCCAGTCTTTGTGATATATTCTAATAACAATAGAAACAACCTCATGCTATATCCATCATCTACGGTCTAAAAATGACATGTATATTTACATAATGTGCATTTCAATATCCCAGTCAATCTGAAGTCAAATGTTATTTGGGCTTTCTGAAGTTTATCTGAAAGAAAGTCAACTCTCACAAGAAGGCCAAGGTCTGATCAACTAAGAAGATTGTAGTGTGGCTTGGGGTATAAAACGCCTATACAGTGAAATCAGCTTTGTAGAAGTAGTTGTGGTTTAAAAATAAAATCATGTACACAAAATGATATCCTCAAAATACCAGAAATCGTTAGAGGACCACAACATGGCTACATATCTATTTTTTTCTCAGAAGCACATACGACAACCAAAATAATGCAGTAGTACTGTAGTGATTGTATATCAGACTGTTGGTTCACCACTAACTGCTTGGAAACTGGTGCCCCTTCCACTCTTCCTCCAATGCCCTTTGCTTGCTAGTGGTATTGCTGAGCGCTACAGGCTTCCAGTGTGTAGCGAGGGAGGGGGGGGGGATTCACAGTAACGGCCACCATTCTATGGCTTTCTCAATTAAAATGTCCTTGAATCTTCGCATCCCCTCTCCTCCTCCTCAACCATCTCCTCCTCCTCAACCATATTAGGCAAGGAGATAGGATGTGAGGAATCAAGGAAAGACTAATTGCGATAGAGCCTACATCCGCTGCGAGACCACTGGCCAACTGCAGCCTTTACCCCCAAGAGTACAGCCACAATCTAGTAATACAGTTGGGCTTTCCCTAAGTCCGTTCCACTGTCTTTCAGATAGAGGTAAAGTAACAATTGTTTGAGTTGGCACCTGCCCACCTGCTCTCTGTCTAATACCCAAAAGCTCAGCTCAGCAAATCATTAAAACATCAATAGACAAGATTAAAAATGTTTTTAAAATGCTACAGTGGTGTGAAAGTCGCTCCTGCAGCAATGCAAGTACGTACGTTGCACCATTCTGCACGGGTTGCATATACTGTAGTAATTACTGAAAAGCATAGTATTGAATCCCTGAACGTTGTTGAAGATGTTGTAATTCCAGTTTAAACACTGACTAGGTGTGAAGAGAGAGAATGCAAAGATGAACGCATCATCATCCGTGTCAATGTCACCCAGAAGACAAATCTGAGCTCATACAACAAGCTAGAAATGGATTAGAGAACACATTCACAAATCAAATTCCGGAAGGACGACGAGAGTCATCCTTGTTTTGCCCAGGGTGGGTCTACAGTAGTAACGTTGTCACACTGATTAAAAGGCTCAACTGAGTTGAGATGATAGAGAGGCTAGAAGTAGAGATGTTTTAACACTACGGTTGAGATGGCACCAGGAAGAGAGAGAGTCAGTGTGAAAGGTCACCCGCGTCTCAAAGCAGAAGGGTAAGTAGCTAGAGACTAGAGAGAGAGAGAGAGAGAGAGAGAGACTAGAGAGAGAGAGAGAGACAGAGACAGAGAGAGACAGAGAGAGAGAGAGAGACGTAGGAGAGAGTACAGAGACAGAGACGAGAGAGAGACTAGAGAGAGAGACAAGGAGAGAGAGACAGAGAGAGGGAGAAGTAGTAGCTAGGGACTTGAGAGAAGATGAGAGAGAAGGGTAGTAGCGGCGACTTGAGAGAGAACGAGAAGGGTAGTAAGCCTAGTGGAACTGGAGAGAGAGAGAGAAGGGTAGTAGCTAGGACTGGAAGAGAAGAGAATGTAGTCGCTATGACTGGGAGAGAGAGGGGTAGTAGCTGGGACTGAGAAGAGCGATAAGGTTAGTAGCTGGGACTGATAGAGAGAGAGAGAGAGAGAGAAGGGTAGTAGCTGGGACTGGAGAGAGAGAGAGGATAGACGAGGAGAGAGAGAGAGAGAGAGAAGAATGGTAGTAGCTAGGGACTGGAGAGAGGAAGGGTAGTAGCTGAGGGACTGGAGAGAGAACGAGAAGGTAGTAGTAGGACTGGAGAGGACGAGAGGAGAGCTGGGAGGAAGGGAAGAGAATAGTAGCTGGGACATGAGAGAGAGAAGAGAGGGAGTATAGCTGGGGACTGGAGAGAGGAGAGAGAGAGAGAGGAGAAGGAGACGAGGGAGGGAGGAGGGAGAAGAGAGGAGAGAGGGGAGAGAGAGGAGGAGAGATTGGCGAGACTACGAGAGAGAGATGGAGAGAGGAGGAGAGGGAGAGAGAGAGAGAGACGAGAAGGGAGATGAGGAGACTGGAGAGAGGAGAGAGAGGAGAGAGGGGAGGGAGGAGAGAGGGGAGAGAGAGAGGGGGGAGAGAGAGAGAGAGAAGGGGTAGTAGTAGACTAGAGAGAGGAGGGTAGGTAGTAGCTAGGGACTGGAGAAGAGAGAGAGAAGGGTAGTAGAGTAGTTAGATTAGGGTGAGCTGATAGTAGAGAAGCTAAGTAGGTGAGAGCTGGGGACTGGGGGACTGGGGAGAGAGAGAAGAGTGGAGAGGGAGAGAAGAGAGAAGGGGTAGTAGGGACTGGAGGGAGAGAGAACGAGAAGGGTAGTAGCTGGGGACTGGAGAAGAACGAGAAGGGTAGTAGCTGGGGAGGAGAGAGAGAGAGAGAGAGAGAGAAGGGGAGGGGTAGTAGCTAGTCTCTGGGAAGAGAGCTAGAGTTAGAGAGAGAGAAGTTAGTAGTAATAGTTAGATGGGGACTGGAGAGAGAGAGAGAGAGAGAGAGAGAAGAGAAGGAGTAGAGTGGGGGACTGGAGAGAGAGAGAGAGAGAGAGAGGAGAGAGAGGACTAGAGGAGAGAGAGAGGAGCGAGAGGAGAGCCGGGGAGAGAGAGAGAGAGAGAAGGGTAGTAGGTAGAGGCTAAGGGATAGCTAGGGAGAGGAAGGAGGGAGAGGGTGAGGAAGAAGAGAGAGGGAGGGAGAGAAAGAGAGGAAGCGAGAGAGAGAGAGAGAAGGGTAGTAGCTGGGGACTGGAGAGAGAACGAGAAGGGTAGTAGCTAGGGACTGGAGAGAGAACGAGAAGGGTAGTAGCTAGGGACTGGAGAGAGAGAGAGAGAAGGGTAGTAGCTGGGGACTGGAGAGAGAACGAGAAGGGTAGTAGCTAGGGACTGGAGAGAGAACGAGAAGGGTAGTAGCTAGGGACTGGAGAGAGAGAGAGAGAGAGAGGAGAGAGAGAGAGAGAGAGAGAGAGGTAGTAGCTGGGGACTGGAGAGAGAGCGAGAAGGGTAGTAGCTGGGGACTGGAGAGAGAGAGAGAGAGAGAAGGGTAGTAGCTGGGGACTGGAGAGAGAGAGAGAGAAAGAAGGGTAGTAGCTGGGGACTGGAGAGAGAGAGAGAGAAAGAAGGGTAGTAGCTGGGGACTGGAGAGAGAGAGAGAAGGGTAGTAGCTGGGGACTGGAGAGAGAGAGAGAAGGGTAGTAGCTGGGGACTGGAGAGAGAGAAGGGTAGTAGCTAGAGACTGGAAAGAGAGAGAAGGGTAGTAGCTAGGGACTGGAGAGAAGGGTAGTAGCTAGGGACTGGAGAGAGAGAAAAGGGTAGTAGCTAGGGTCTGGAGAGAGAGAAAAGGGTAGTAGCTAGGGACTGGAGAGAGAGAAGAGTAGTAGCTAGGGACTGGAGAGAGAGGAGGGTAGTAGCTCGGGACTGGAGAGAGAAGGGTAGTAGCTCGGGACTGGAGAGAGAAGGGTAGTAGCTAGAGACTCAGGAGAGACAGAAGGGTAGTAGCTAGGGACTCAGGAAAGACAGAAGGGTAGTAGCAAGGGACTCAGGAGAGACAGAAGGGTAGTAGCTAGGGACTCGAGAAGTAGCTAGGGACTGGGAGATACAGATGGATAATAACTAGGGAGTCAAGAGAGACAGAAGAGTAGCTTCCTGAGCTTGTTTAAAAAGAAGACCAAAGGATAACCAAAAGGCATGCTCACATCATTAAATGCTCGATTGACACAGCAAGCCAAAATAAGGAAGAAGTGCTTTTTAAAAATCATTTTCAATGAGTTAGAGGGTTATTGAAATACTCTTAAAATGTAGGAGTAACATGTGTTCAATAAAACTCATTAAAACCGCAAGGAAGGACAAAAATAAGGAAAAATAATAAGGAAAAAAACAAGGACAAACAAAATTGTGCAAAGAAGAAAAACAAGAAGGCAGATACACGTGTGTAAATGTATGGTCATATGGTCATACAACTCTTGGCGGGATAGTTTTAAACAACTGTGGTGATTAATGGTTCTATTTTCACCTGCCACAGCTGTACAGTATACAGTTCGATAATACCAAAGTAATGATGTCATCTGAACGGTTTCCAGAGAGATTGTTGGTCGTCCCAGAAATATACTTAATAGAACTAGAAACAACAGTAGTTCTGTCTCTAGAGTTGCAGTGTTGTAATGAAGATGGAACTGAGGTATACCTTGTTGATTTGAGGGAGGTCTATGGTTTTGCTTTCAAAGTAGTAACGCTAGGAAATGGACCCCCCCACCCCCCTAAAATAAACCTTGACTGCCATTGTTTTGATATGATGTACAGCAGCAGTACACGTGACATTCAGAAGCTGTTTCTTATTGGCATTACAAGTTGTCATTATCATTTAAACACAGAAAGAAAACCGCAAAGGAATTTTAAAACAAGTTGTCCCTTTTCCTTCACTGAGCCGAAACAGTTCCTCTTGGAGAGTCCATCCTCTCCCTCTTCTTTTTCTTAGAAAATAGAACAGAAGTCTGTTAGGAGGTCCTAGTGTTTTCTTCATATAAAATATCCCTTTTGCCCAGCTCACAGCGTTTTGTTACGACTTAGTGTTGCTCTTTTGAAGGAGTCTGTTGTACAGTTTGAGGCTCGCTATGGGAGTCCACCTGAATCCAACACCGTGATACTTGAAGTGGGTAGAAACCAAACCAGTGTTGGTGGGCACAGCCAGGTATTTCCTGAATGACAGTAGTGTAGCGCCCAGCACTAAAACACAACCACGCCATGCCAGCACGCCCAGCTGAGGGGGGTAACGGGTCAGAGATGAACCCGGGATCACCCAGAGTTCATGATCCTGAACGGGCCACTCTGGTCGATCAATGTGTACCTGAAAACATCCAGTCAAAATAGCTCCATGTCCACCACCTGACACGTCCAGTCAATGTCCGTCCATTCATAGGCTGGACTCTTTGGGAGGGAAGTCCACGTTGGTCACCATGGTGACGACGGTGACAATCTCCTCGGGGGTGACAATGTTGGTCTGGCGTCGCATCTGGATGATGCGTTCCTCCACGCAGCCCGCCGAGAGCCGCGCCTCGGCCTCGTGGTCCCAGCACTCCTCGATGGTCTCGCACAGCATCACCAGGCCCTGGGACAAGCATAAAAGAGCATATATATGGTCATTTAAGCCAAAGTTCTTATCCCAAGCATCTCAAAGAACCGTCAACATTGACACACGCAGGACTTGAACCCATAACCCTGATGTTGCTAGCTCTATGGTTCTAACCCATTGGTTTCCAACCCTTTTCGGTTACTGTGTATCACCAACTGAATTTTGCTCTGCCCGGAGTACCCCTGAAATATCCCTTCATGTGCATTTTACCAGTAAACATATGGTCTCATGAGTCCTAATACCCTTGGTTGGGAACTGATCTAACCTACAGAGTAATTGGAACCACATGCTAATAAACAATGAGACCATATGTTTGAAACGTCATCCTATCCAGTAACACCACCAGCAAGCCCACTATACTCCTAGTGTGTACTTCACTATATACTTTTCATGTAACTCTTCAGTAAAAATACTTGAAAGTACTATTTAGGGAGTTTTTTGTGGTATCTGTACTTTACTATTTATATTTTTGCCAACTTTTACTTCACTACCTTCTTAAAGAAAATAATGTACTTTATACTCCATACATTTTCCCTGACACCCAAAAGTACTCGTTACATTTTGACAGGAAAATGGTTTGCTTAAAAAGTGAAAAGATTTTTACTCTTAATTCTTAAGTATATTTTAGCAATTCAATTTACATTTAGAACCAAATACTTTTAGACCTTTACTCAGTTTTCACTGGGTGACTTTCACTTTTACTTGAGTCATTTTCTATTAAGGTATCTTTACTTTTACTCAAGTATGACAGTTGAGTACTTTTTCCCCCAACACTGGTCTTCACTCACTGTGTGTTTCTGCCAGCACTCTCTGAGGCAGGGCCGTAGCTTCTTATGGACCACCACCTCTTGCATGTCCTCTAGAGACGGGTGCTGGCCGACCTCCTCCTCGAAGGGCAGTGTGTACTCATCCACAGGACCTGCAACAAAACACACACACAGCGTGAGAATACAGAGAAACCACACACACACACACATACACCAGCAGAGAAGCCACACACACAGTGACTCCTTTGGGATCACATTCGGCACTGTAAGTGTTCTGGTCACTTCTGTCAGCTCCGCATGGAGTCAGCAGTCGGCCGTGTCCCCGAGTCACTGATCCTCACAAGGTCAACATACCCGTTTCAAACACACGAGGACACACACACACACACGTTTTTCTCTCACCGTCTGCAGCGGTGCAGCGAGCGGCCAGCTCCCACAGCACCAGCCCCATGGCGTACATGTCTATCCTCAGGAAGGAGTCTCTCTGGAAGTTGATGGCCCCCTCCAGCACCTCAGGGGCCATGTAGCGCCTCGTGCCCACCTGGAGAAGCACAGCACAAGGCTACACGGTAACACTCTGTCTCATGTCAACAACACACTGCCCTCAGGCCATAGCTCACCACGAAAAATCAACGGTTGTCCAATATTTACACACCTCTTACGGACCTCAATGTGGGATATTCCGCCACCTTTGAAGTCTGAACATGTATTTGATGTTGGAGTGAAATACAGCATCACTACATTTGCGCATAATGCATTCACCGATTCTGCTCTCTTCTGCAGGTTAATACAGCATCAGAATAACCAGCGTCATTATTTCACCTGTCCGTGGGTGTCTCCTGCTGACTTCCCAGCTTCAAACTTCAGGGCGAGGCCGAAGTCCGCTATGCAGGCTGTCAGGTTGTTCTTCAGAAGCACGTTCTTGCTCTTCATGTCCCTGTCGGAGCCAGAAAGAGAGCGATAAGTAAACCGCAGACAGAGGAACAAGGGGCGGCCTCAATACTATTGATGTGATGGAATGTATTCATTCTACCGGCCGTAGCATACGTGTTTTTGTCCCTGTGCCCCCCCCCCCCCCCGAAACAATAACGTTTTTTGGGGGGTAATTATCTATTTTTATTTCAACTTTATTTAACCGGGTAGGCTCTTGTGTAAAAGAGCAGAAAAAAACAAAAAAACGTATATGGGGATGAAGTAGGTAGTTGGTTGAATGGGCTATTTACAGCTGGGCTGTGTACAGCTGCAGTGATCGGTAAGCTGCTCTGACAGCCGATGCTTGAAGTTAGTGAGGGGAGATATACGTCTCCAACTTCAGCGATTTTTGCAATTCGTTCCGTTTTTGATTCAAGGTAGGGCCGGGCCGAGACGATACCGCCCCCCACCCACCTGTGTGCGACGGCGGGCTTGTGTCCGTCCTTCAGCCCAGGGATGTCCTCGTGGAGATAGGCCAGGCCACGGGCCAAGGTCTGGGAGATGTGGCACAGCTCGTTCCACGACACCACGTTGGCCTTCAGGTAATCAGTCAGAGAGCCCTGTGGGGGAAACACAATTAGTGTTTGTCTTTTTTCTATTCACCCTGCAGGATTGTACGCAGGAAAATGAGGACATCTGATTCTGCTACATCTGTGACATGGGGGCGGTTAAAGTAGTTGTAGTAACACTGTCCAACCACTGGAGGGCAGACAACCTGTAGTTGCCAGTCATTGGAAACCTGCTTCAGGGGCTGACCCTATGCTGCTTCCAGCCTCTTGGTATATGTGTGGCAGAGGAGGCTGATGGGAAGAGCTATAGGGGGATGGGCTTATTGTAATGGCTGGAATGGAATTAATGGAACGGAGTCAAACAAGCGGCACCCATATGTTTGATGTGGAACCATTTATTCCATCCCAGTTGTTACAATAGTCTGTCCCCCTATAGCTCCCCCCACCAGCCTCCTGTGGTGTGTGGT